>NW_025936119.1:17445-52697 GCF_000764305.2 Hyalella azteca | reverse complement strand
ACAGCTCTAGCTCCAGGGTCACATTCCTCCCTCTGAGCCACGTGGCGGGGGAAGCGACTTCAACAGGTGGGGAAGACGGCGGGAGTGTAGGGGGCCAAGGGGGTCTCCAGGGGGCCCAGGGGGTTCGGTGGGGCTGTAAGGGGGAAGCCAAGGGTCAAGGCTACTCCGGGTCCGCGGCCGCAGATCAGCTGCGATAACAACGGCGTCCGCATGCTCTGAAATGCCTACGTTGATCTTAACTATGGACGTCGTGACCGTGAATGGCAGGGTAAATATAAAGCTTGACCAGGCACGGCGATATATTGCAGGATTTTAGTGATAACGCTTATAATATCACACTATAATCTCAGCATGAGCTCAACTTATCTTAGCATGAGTTCACCCTAGAAACTCAACATTCGTTCACACTAGAATCCTAAAATGCGTTCAACCTAGTAATCCTACATGCGTTCACACTAGAACCCCAACAAGTATTCACACTAGAACCTCAACATGTACTGTATTCTCTTTAGAACCCAACATGCATTCTCCCTAGAAACCAACATGCATTGTCGTTAGAACCCAACATGCATTCTCCCTAGAACCCAACATGCATTCTCCCTAGAACCCAGCAGGCATTCTCCCTAGATTCCAACATGCATTCTCCCTAGAACCCAGCAGGCATTCTCCCTAGAATCCAACATGAATTCACCAGAGAATCACCACTTAAGACCAACATAGAATCTAAACACAATTATATAGGGATTTAACATTTTTTTTCTTAACATTTATATACTCGTTGCTGCAGAATCGAACCACCAGCGCATTGTCGAGAACTGCAAGATATTCAGTGAACTGTAACAAAATGTAATCGAAAAACTTGTCTCAGATAAGCAATCTTACAATTTTCAGTTATTCGAACCATTCAATAATAAAAACATATTTTATTAAATGCAAACAAACGCAAGGCTCGCCTACACCTAAGTTTTACACGTGGCAGACTCGCCTCTTATTCAAGCCTGAATTTAGTGCAGTAAGCGCTCCACCTCCTGTATGATTCATCGCCCTTATAAGAAGTGAGAAACTGTTCACAAGATTACCCTTACTTTATAAACTATTGATTTGCTATGAGGCAACATGGCAGTTTCATTGGCTCTGCCCTTCTACATCATAACTCGAGTCAATTTCATTTCCTTATTAAGTATCAAATTTGCACGAGCAAAAACAACGACGCCTGCCCCTCATACATCCGCTTGCACGCTTCAGCCGTCGAGATTTGTCAAGTTTTTACGATGAATTAGTTTAATTCATGAACAAGAACATTGAGGATACTGAAAAGATCTTCTAGCCGCTGCATAGATTACTGATCGTAATGTTGAATTTGTAAAAGTTGTATGTGAGCATTTGAATCTAACGATGTTGAATTGTTATGATCGCAATACCGTATAGTAATTATTTGTTTATTTGAATCGGTATTTATAAATGCCATTCTGTTATTCTGAAAATTTCTGAGCTCATCTTTAATTTTCTTAATTTTTCTTAACGTATTTTTCTCAATTGTTAGTCAGATTTTGGAACTGAACAAATGGTTCTTCGGAGAAGGACGTGTCTGTTGTTAGGTAGAACATTTCGATAGGAGTCAGTCAATTAGTGGAAGCCGAATGAGGAAATAGTGCGTACATAATGTAATTAAGTTTATGAGTTCACCGTCAGAAATTACTGTGTCTCTTTTTTATCCTCCAAAGACAGTGTACTACGAAAACTATACGATCACATAAGACTTTTATGAAGTGGTAGCCACGTGAAGACTGCGGAGGCGTGCGCGCCACGATATAATCAGTTAAGTCCGTTCTGATATAGTCGTTTCTAATTTAGAACCTGTTCGATAATCATGGTATATCAGGACAAAAGCATTCTAAAATAGTAACGAGATATTACTAGTTCTTGTTGCACATGACACTAGTTCTTGTTGCACAAAACACTAGTTATTGTTGCTCAAAACACTAGTTCTTGTTGCACAAAACACTAGTTCTTGTTGCACAAAACACTAGTTCTTGTTGCACAAGCACTAGTTCTTGTTTCACCGAGGTAGCAGACTCGAGGTTCTATGGACGCGCGTGAACTGCCTTGTGGTTCGCTCGTCATGTGGTCTGGTCTACACATCAGGTCTCTGCACCACGAGACATGGGCTGGTCTGGTCTACACATCAGGTCTCTGCACCACGAGACATGGGCTGGTCTGGTCTACACATCAGGTCTCTGCACCACGAGACATGGGCTGGTCTGGTCTACACATCAGGTCTCTGCACCACGAGACATGGGCTGGTCTGGTCTACACATCAGGTCTCTGCACCACGAGACATGGGCTGGTCTGGTCTACGCATCAGGTCTCTGCACCACGAGACATGGGCTGGTCTGGTCTACACATCAGGTCTCTGCACCACGAGACATGGGCTGGTCTGGTCTACAGATCAGGTCTCTGCACCGCGAGACATGAGCTGGTCTGGTCTACGCATCAGGTCTCTGCACCACGATATATGGGTTGGTCTGTTTTACACATCAGGTCTCTGCATCAGAGGCATGGGGCTGGTCTGGTCTACACATCAGGTCTCTGCACCAGAGACATGGGGTGGTCTGGTCTACACATCAGGTCTCTGCATCAGAGACATGGGGTGGTCTGGTCTACACATCAGGTCTCTGCATCAGAGACATGGGCTGATCTGTTCTACACATCAGGTCTCTGCACCAGAGACATGGGGTGGTCTGGTCTACACATCAGGTCTCTGCATCAGAGACATGGGCTGGTCTGTTCTACACATCAGTCTCTGCATCAGAGACATGGGCTGGTCTGGTCTACAAATCAGGTCTTTGCACCGCGAGACATGGGCTGGTCTGGTCTACACATCAGGTCTCTGCACCACGAGACATGGGCTGGTCTGTTCTCCACATCAGGGCCTCTGTATCAGAGACATGGGCTGGTCTGTTCTACACATCAGTCTCTGCATCAGAGACATGGGCTGGTCTGTTCTACACATCAGGTCTCTGCATCAGAGGCATGGGGCTGGTCTGAATCTGTTTTAACAATAGTGTACATATTGACAACCAATCCTAGGAATAGTCCTGATAGGCTAACCAGTCTTAACTATGGCCAAGTTGGGCTTGGGGTTCACCAGTCATAGTTAGGGGTTATATAGGACCCATTAGTATTAGCTATGGCACAGATTGAACCCTACAGTCTTAGTTAGGGGTTAGATAGGACCAGCTACTCATCACTAACGCCTAGATTGAGCCCACTAGTCTAGTTATGATACTAAACCGTCCAGTGACATTGATACATTTAGCTCACCAATCTTAGCCGTGATATAACAACAATTAAATATTTACACTTGCTTGCTCAAACTCTAAATTTGTTAAATAATAATCAAAATTACCTTGTCTGGTTTGCAGAGAACGGCGCTACGCCTTGAAGATGCCTTGTAAATCTTCTAATTTAATGCAAGTGCAAGAATTGGTCGTGATTCTTGCGGCAGGCGACCACGACATCGGAGTGGCCCGAGAATGTGACGGCCGAAAGAATAAGAAAAGAAAAGAAAAAAAGAGCGCCGCGTCTGTAAGCCCATCTGGTCTGTCTGGTCAGCAGAGAGCGATCGTGTTGAGATGTTCATGCTTCTTTATTACACTTTCACAATGACCACTAACACTATCAAAATGACCACTACACTATCACAATAACCATCAATACCATCACAATGACCACCAACACCATCACAATGACCACCAACACCATCACAATAACCATCAATACCATCACAATAAACACCAACACCATCACAATAACCAACAACACCACAACACCATCACAATAACCACCAGCACCATCACAATAACCACCAACACCATCACAATAACCAACAACACCATCACAATAACCACCAGCACCATCACAATAACCAACAACACCATCACAATAACCACCAACACCNTGTCCCCTATCCACTCCTCCTGTCTCCTATCCTTCTCTTCTCCCGCGGTCCCTATTCCTTCTCCCCTCATCTTGTCCCCTATTCCTCTCTCCTCATCTTGTCCCCTATTCCTCTCCCCTCCCCCTGTCCCCTATCCCTCTCCCCCCCTGTCCCTATTCCTTACAAAGTCTAGCTGGCAGGTTGCTGCCCCAGGCAGGCCTATGGGGGTGGGGGGTCATAGGCCCATGGGGGAGGAGGGGTTCACAGAGGGGGGAAGACCAGCCGTCTTGCTATATATATAAACGGACAGCGCTTCTTCTTGCTAGCCCAAACAGCTCCTACCAGTATCATTAATTTTTAATTTGAGCTCTCAAAATCAATCTGAATCCTCATAACCAGTTTACCTTGCAGTTATACAGCTCCTGAAAAATTACAAGTAGAGGGGTTTAGAATTCATACATGTGTGCGAATGAATACGTTTTGCATCTCTATATATTATATATTTAGATGTTCTCTATATATTATAAAGAACATCTGGCCTCCAATGTATGAAGATATGTATATGAACATGTGTTTTTTTTCGGCAAGATAAGTAAAGTAATTTGCTTGTAGATTTAATATTTGTTCTTGATATGAAGTGATGGGAATGATACAATGCGGTTAATTTGAAGCTTAATAGCTTTACAGGTGACTTCTTTCCCTATATTCGGGGTATTTAGGGATATTTAAGATATAGATTTAAATTTAAATCACGCTTGCCATAATTATAATAATATTCGTTTAAAAATTACTTTTTAAATACAACACTTCTAAAAAATCCAGTATCTCCAATGTTAAAGATGTACAATGCATTTCTCATTTTATTTTCGAAAATTAAAAAAGTAATTTTTCAAAATTTTTTAATATATAATTTTTTTTTCAAAATTATTTATTCTGTCAATTGATTCATGCATTGCCTCTGACTTCACACAAGTATGCAAAATTTCAGATCAATTGGACAGGCGGAAGTGTGTCAAATATCATTTATAAGATTTGTAGCTGACAAAATTATTTTGTCAATTTTTAATCTTCAAAATTATTTTTTATTCTTCAAAATTATTTATTCCGTCAATTGATTCATTCATTGTCTCCAACTTTACACAAGTGTGCAAAATTTCAGATCGATTGGACAGCTAGAAGTGTGTTAAATATCGATAATAAGATTTGTGGCAGACAAACAAACAAACAAACAAACAAACAACAAGAAGTGAAGTTAAAGAGAAGTGTTGTAAAAAATAGACTATAACCGATTTGTTTGCAAAATAAATGATAATAATTGAATAATTCAGTCTATTCCCTCATTGCTTCTCGATGGCTGCTTATTCAGGATTTTTAAAGCAATTTCCATTTTTCGATCGTGATTTTATATTGCCTTAATTAGTTTAATTAATTAACCTTAATGTTAAGTCTTATCAAATGATTTCTCATGATTGCAATATTTAAACACATTTATTTAAGTATACAACAATATCAGCAAAAAACCAAATTTAATTAATAATCAAATACATTTTTTAACCTTCAGCCAGAGATATGTCATCTACGGTACCGTTGGTGCGCAGGCGCTAAAACTTTGTTATAAGAATTGTCTTACTTTAATATCCTGTTCAGAGACAATTATTTTAGTTCTAGAGGCATTTGTTCTAATCAACATTAAAATATTCATTAAAGTCTGTTACTTACCAAGAACACGTAAAACGTTCGAGTGTCTCAGTCTCGGCCTTGTGGTAACCGCACTTCTTTATATGATATTATTTTGTCGCTAAAAAACTGATGGCAATGGCAGCTACAGTAAGTGATATTGGGACTTGAATAAGATTATAATTATATCATATATCATATTAATATTATAGTTATAATTTGAATGACAAGCCTCCATCCTGACGAGCCGTTTGTTTTCAGGCCAGGTTGTTATATATAGTGAGTGAACCTCAGCGCAGTGCCAAATAGTCAAAAAAATAGTTATTACTAATAATGAATAATTAATATTCAATAATAAAATGTACATTAATAACTAATTAATAGTCAAAATCTGAAAATTAAAAAACTAAAATAAGGTATATAATAATAAAATAATTTATAATTAAAACGTTATCATTAAATGATAATTTTCCTTGCATTCATTATCAAGGAATTACCCTGTTTGATATAGATTTACTTATTTACGCAGAGACTAAATTAAATTAATATTTTTTATTGTGGTACTTGGGTTATGAGAACTGAAAAATATTAATTAATTTTCATGATATAAAACAATATATTTGTTTCACAGAATACAATTAACGTTATAAAGTTAAATTATATAACGAGGGATTATTTTCAATCAGAAACGATTCTCTCATAACACTATTCCTCATCGTTATAATAATCACATATTTCTGATCTTTATCTGAACAGTTATTCGTAAACAAACTTGACGGCCGCTACGCAAGAATGTGCTCATGGAAAGAACTCATGATTCTAGCACTGTTCATGATGAATGTCCTTGACGTCAAAATAATAATTGATGTGCGTTTTTTTATTTAGGCTAGACGAGTGTTGGGCTGGTAGTCAGTTTCTTCCAGCAAGAGGCTGTAAATGCTGCGCTAAGTCGAGCTTAATTAAGAGGCTGTAAATGCTGCGCTAAGTCAGGCTTAAGGGGCTGTAAATGCTGAGCTAAGTCAGGCTAAAAGGGCTGTAAATGCTGCGCTAAGTCAGGCTTAAGGGGCTGCAAATGCTGCGCTAGGTCAGGCTTAAGGAGCAGTAAATGCTGCGCTATATAAGTCAGGCTTAAGAGGCAGTAAATGCTGCGCTAAGTCAGGCTTAAGGAGCAGTAAATGCTGCGCTAAGTCAGACTTAAGGGGCTGTAAATGCTGCGCTAAGTCAGAGCTTAAGGGACTGTAAATGCTGCGCTAAGTCAGGCTTAAGGGGCTGTAAATGCTGCGCTAAGTCAGGCTTAAGGGGCTGCAAATGCTGCGCTAGGTCAGGCTTAAGGAGCAGTAAATGCTGCGCTATATAAGTCAGGCTTAAGAGGCAGTAAATGCTGCGCTAAGTCAGGCTTAAGGAGCAGTAAATGCTGCGCTAAGTCAGGCTTAAGGGGCTGTAAATGCTGCGCTAAGTCAGGCTTAAGGGGCAGTAAATGCTGCACTAAGTCAGACGTTAAGAGGCTATAAATACGCAAACAATTATTAACATAATTGTTAATAAACATAATACGCAAACAATTATTAACTAAGATTATCCCTCTGGGAAATCTTCTACGTTTATTAAAACAATGTGTCGTTGCATGAATCGTGCGAATTGATGTCCCAATTCACATTATTTTCTTGCTGCATGCGTTGGTGGCTGAATTAACTGAATTCGGTCAGAATATTGACAGCTTGTATGTTTTTTATTTATTTGGTTCATTTGAATAAAGAAAGACTAAGAGCGACGTAGATTCCATAAATCAAATTTAAAACACTCACATACCATGCCTGCCACGGAGAGGTTGAAGAGGGTGGATGCCTAATTGAATCCTTTGGTGCCATGTGGCTGGAGTGCCGCTCAATGGCACTATAACCCCGTCTCTGGCACCATCTGCTGGCGACAGTTCTTAATTAGTGCCAATGTCTCGCTGGGCATTATGGGGTAAAAACTTTACCCAGCAGATGGTCTCATTTAGCTTTCACCCTCGCCATGGAAACGAGGATGTCGGACTGTGGCGCGGCAGGTGTTCTGGGTGCGAGAAAAAGTGTCACTTGCAAGGTACGTAGAAGGCTTTCTTGCGATGCATGCACAACTAAACTCCCGGATGTTCTAAAATTGTTTGCACATGAGATGAAGAACATAAGGTACTCTACAGTAATTTGGAATATTGATTCGCAGTGGGATTTGTGCAACTTTCCTGTATTAATTTTAGGTATTTTTTTGTATCGCGGTACCAATAATTCCTGCCTAAAGAAGAGGGAATTGCTGAGAGCGAAGTAAATCTCACGAAGAAAATTATTATTGAAAGAAAAATTTTGTCATCGATTTTTCTCCGCAACTGAATAATACTAAAGCAAAGAATTTACAATGTAGCGGCAAGATTAATGAAGCAAATCAAGAAGCAGGGACTGAAGCGGAAGCGATCGACGTGCGGAGTCAAAAGGTTACCGCGTACGGCAACGGTACAAAGTGCAGACTGCGTCTTCCTGTCCTTACCTGACAGATTTTAGTGAATGAACGAACAGCGACCGCATGTTGTGGGAATTCTTCACTGCCACATATGCAAACTATGCACGACAGCCCAGAAGCTTGCTTGCATGCTGAAGGTTTCTATGCAGGGAGGTCTCGACATCTCTGTTTCATTCATGCGGCCGCGTTGTACCATAAAAGGTTGTAGCTCCCATCATCGCTTCCACGACACGAGCACTTGCGAAAAGCTGGCTCGACGCTTATCTCGTCGAAGCAGCAGGGCAAGTCGGCGTATGCAGAACAGATGGTGTGACCTCCGGAACAGCTGGTGCAGCGTTGAATCTCTTGCCCGAATATGGCAGTTTCATTCAGAGGCAGCTGGCATAGCTCGCTGACCACCTCCACTCCTGAGACTCCATGGGTGTTCGACTATGCCTCGGGGTTCTTCTCTTGAATACATTTGGGGCTGTTGTCGGTAATCAGTCTCGACATAAAAGGCTTCGCTCTCAAAGCATTGACGTTATAGCCATTGAACGATAATGATTGCTAACACATGTTCGTTTTGTGCTCTCTGCACGCTAACACCTGGGCACCTCATGTTCCCGCAGGTCTCTTTGCACAGCTGCATCATTATTGGTCGTCATGTTGACCATTTAGCAATATACGCGTGTTGTTGATGCATTAAGTTTACTTAAACGAGGCCTAACTGGTCATTCAACGATCCCGAAACGGTATATTACATTTAACGATCTCAAAATGCCGGGTTACTGTCAGAAACGAACTTCGAATGGTTTTGTGTCTATTAGATTTAAGCATAGCTTGAATGTTGATTGCTGAGCAAGTTTTGCAAGATTATCCTTAATTGTTATAATTAGTATTAAGACGTCTGCAGTGAACATTTTTGGAAATATCCCAACGGACTTTGCGTGAAATTGGCTAGTCTTTATGAAATGTGTAGATTTTTAGCGCATTTAAACCGTTCAAAAATATCAACAGCAAAATTACTTTTCTAATGACGGTAGATTTAATAATATTATGAATGTAATAGCAAAAGAGGTAGTAATCGCAATGATAGCGAAGTTCTCATTAAACCTCTTGCCACATCATTGTCGAAGAAATATGATACAATTTAGCATGTTTTCTTCGAGATTATATACTTGTGTCCTCTAGAATTGTTGTGCTGAAGTCAGCATTTTTTGTGTAGAAGTACTGAAAAAAATGGTGACAGACTGATGCTTTTCTTCCGAGAAGCTGACAAAGCTCTTGTGTGGTGCAAAGTTCGTTTAATCTCACGAAAAACTTTTCAAGTTTTTCAAAATTTATTTAAATTCTCATGAAATAAAGTTTTATGATATTTATGAATCATTTTACCATCCTTTTGTCGATAAAATTCTTATGAATAATCAATAGAAGCTATACTCCACACTATTGTCAGCTTCACTCATCACCATGAAAAAGTTATTAATGGTAATAATGCGCGGGTATATGATGATAATGTACATCACAGAGTCGATCAATATTTTTCGTCACCAAATCAATAGTTACTTAGGTTAAATTGCCCAAAAAAATATTAAAATAGCTTGCGTTGTACTTATTTGTAGTTTTTATATTCTTATTCATTCATTCTATTTTACTTTTACTAAAAAATCAATTATAAATGAATACCGTATTGTTTATGTTTGATGATGTTATGCCGAAAAATAATTTTGTTTCGTTTTTAATTTCGCAGAAATATTGCGGCAACTGTAAATCTGAATTCACTATATTTTTACCCAAAATAAGCAAATTATTAATAATCAAACGAATAGAGCCAATTAAACGTCTCTGCACGACAATCATTATGAACTACATTTCCCTTACATAGAGGATGGCTATACATTTTCGCATTTGTTGAGGCATATCGCGTGTGCTGATCACTTGTAAAAAATTCTTGTTAAGTTTACTTCAAGGGAGACGCTGCCTTAATATTCACACTAAAAATTATAAATGCATCGTAAACTTGTACACCTCATTGAATCAGTTGTTAATAATAGCGATCTCGTTGAAATATTCAAGTGATACCCAAAATTGTGTTAGCAATAAAGAGCTAGAAAATGGAGCCCTGCGGCAGTAGCATTATCGTTAGGCCAGTCGATGGATAATGCATGCAACGAGCAAAATGCTTCATACCACAACATGAGCAGCAGTGTTACGCGAACAACATATAATAAATGAATAAATCAGTTCCCTAAATTGTCTAGTGATGAAGGAGCAGCCTGAGGAGATTAATAAATCTTCTGGTTAGGCTCACGGTGTCCTTGGCAGACATTGTAACATCTGGTTGTGGATGCCCATGGAATTCTGGTCGAAGGCTAACGGCGACAATAAGCGTGACAACTGAACACTAATTTTAGGACTTAGTCTTAAAATTTACATCGAGCTGTTAAAATTCTTGACAGAGGACATATACTCGCTCAATTCAGCAGAATATTTTTTTATATATTTTTATTTAGTACAATTATTTACAATGTTTTTCTAGAATTTTTATTCATAGCAGATGCAATAAAAGACGTCTAGAGTACGCGTTAGCAAATGTTATTATGAAGATTGGTGTATAATCAGGATTTTAACAGCTATCTAAAGATAGAAATAAAAATTTATTTTCATGTACTAATTTTTACTCCGCAATTTTTTTCACTGAGCGACGCATAAACGTTTTATTTACATTCAACCTTAGAACAGTTATTGTTAATGTTGTTATTTTTCTAACATGAATGTGTTTCACACAATTTTTCCCAAATTATATACCAGTAAATGTTTAGCAACAACGGCATTTGTTTGTTGGAGTCAGAATGATATGTGAGAACTTCGAGGAAACTCGCGGTATTATAACCTGGTCGGCAAGCCTGGCACAGGTGGTTGGGCACCTCAAGGCTGCGGACACTCACGCAGAGTTTCAAGAAGTTCTACTTTATTTACAACAGGTAGCGTACTTACCATAAGCAAATGAGTGAATCCTTCTTATTTAGACGGTAATTACAACGTCCCCTCACAATTTATGTTTATTTATTATAAAACATTGTTCTTGGTAAGCTAACATAGTGATAAAGTGGGCAGTCAGTGAAATTGGTGTTGAAAATTACATTCCATTGAAATTCAGTGATTGCGTCATGCGGAACGACGTAGGAATTTCTACTCTTACAGCATGAAAAACTTCGTAAATATTTGCTCTTCATTTGTGAATACTATACTGTAGGCACACAGTATACTGTATGTACACAGTATACACGGTACTACGCCCAATATACTGTAGACTCCTACATTGCCTCTACTGTTCAAGCTAAAGTGATTTTTTATTTTATTTTAATTGATATAAAATTACAGTAAAAACTCATCAACATGAGCTGGAAGTTCGAAATAGAAGAACTGAAGCACTGCTTCTCGAGCTGAAATTACAGGCATCCTTGGAAATGCGTTCCAGGCGCATTCTGCGTAGAAGCCAACCGGTTCTCCACTATCGCGGAATCTTTCCGCGGGATGAGCTTTTAATTTACATACAAATGCTCGATACAAGTAGTTTCAGGATTTTTTAGCATTACTTGCATCTGAGGAGTAGTAGTCTTAATTTTTGGTACACTGGTGTAGGAATAAGCCAAGTGTAGTTTCATTATTGTGCTTCATTAATTGGCGGTGCCCTGCAACGCTGTATACGTAGCTGAGATACGAGCCAGAAGGAACTCGTAGAACTCAGACATGAGCTGTGCCGGGCTCGTACATATAGAGTGTAAACACGAGCAGTGACGGGCTCGTAGAGCCGAGATACGAGCCGTGTCGCACTCGTAGAGCCGAGATACGAGCAGTGAGTGTTCAGTGATAAGTGGTGAGAAAGCCTTTCTCTTTACGACTGACGCTGTCGTCACACGATGAGTCAGAACTTTCCTTTAATGCAGGTTGTAATATCACTTTCATGTGTTTAAATGTTAGTTGATGTGTGCACGGACTAAAAATAAACTACGTTCTAACATGCAAGGCTTTCAACTATCATGCAAACTTATTCAATTCGTAAAATATTCACCGCATTACATTCAGTGCTACTGTTTAAGAGAGAATTGGTTTGAGCAGTTTAATTGAATTCGTTTGTTTTTCTAGTCTCACTTCTAGCACGCATGCAAAACTAAAGTAGCCATGCATTGCATTTGCAAAATTTTCAATCTTAATCAGGTGCAAATAATTACCTAAATTCAATCCGAATTGAACTCAACTAACACCTGCTAAAGATTTCTAGTTATCCCAGCATGTTGGAAACAATTAATGCTCTGCGGACATTTGTGCAGCTGACAGGTGTTCGCTCCGAGGTTTCAGCTACACCTGACGTTTGCTGCTGCTGAAGTGCGACACTATTTATGGGTTCTTTTTATAGCTACCCTCGTTATGGTTTTATTCCTAGCTATACTTGTTATGGGTTTTCTAATGGCTACACTCGATATCAACACTTGTAATGGGTTTACCCACAGCTACATTCGTTGTGGGTTTTATTTGTGGCTACACTCGTTGTGAGTTTTACTCGTAGCTACACTCGTTATGGGTTTTACTCGTAGCTACACTCGTTATGAGTTTTACTCGTAGCTACACTCGTTATGAGTTTTACTCGTAGCTACACTCGTTATGAGTTTTACTCGTAGCTACACTCGTTATGAGTTTTACTCGTAGCTACACTCGTTATTGATTTTACTCGTAGCTACACTCGTTATGAGTTTTACTCGTAGCTACACTCGTTATGGGTTTTACTCGCAGCTACACTCGTTATGAGTTTACTCGTAGCTACACTCGTTATGAGTTTTACTCGTAGCTACACTCGTTATGGGTTTTACTCGCAGCTACACTCGTTATGAGTTTTACTCGCAGCTACACTCGTTATGGGTTTGACTCGTAGCCACACTCGTTATGGATTTTTCTCTCATGTGGTTGCCGCGCAGAAGGCTGCGCAGTCTCCGGGTTGACCATGACGCGCCAGATTTTATCGCTCGAACTGTGACGCTAACAACAGCGGAATGCAAATGCTTTTCAAGAGAAGAATTGCGCTCTCCAAGAAATTCAATAGCGAATCCAGGTTAGCAAGATGTCTTTGTGTGTGATGAAGGAGGGACGCTGCTAGAAGTCTATTACACGATTGACTTTACAAGTGCTGCTCGGTCTGACCTTGACTTGGAGTCAATCTGATTTCTTAAGCCTTTTCATCCATTGGGCGTTGAGGATTGGATTTTAGTTATTTGAAAGGGAATTTTCTAACTGTTACAACAATCATTTATAATAACCACGAGCAGCATGGGTAGATCAGACAATTGATGATAATTATTAAACATATTTGGGACAAACAAAGGAAACATGACTGTAGTGAAAGAAGCATGAACAAAGTACGCAGCTTAGTAAGGTTGCTATTTTGATAAAAAAATTCAAAATAATTTAACTTTCTCTTCTGCCAAATCATCCTCTTTCTGAGTCTCAAGTCGCACCGACCTCTCGGTGTCGTGTGCCTCATAAGACACGGAGGTGCGATGGTCATAAAGGAAGTTTGTGTTTGCCAGGCTTGTTGTTTGACCACACGACGCTTATGGAGCGACTGACCATCTCTCCCGAGCCACAGTCATTGTTAGTTCCACTTTACACTTTAAAGGAATCACAATCGAACGTTAGTTACACACTCGCATTCATACAGACTACTTCAGTCGCCCCATATGCCTGCTCACGTGCGCGCTCCTGACTTGTTAACGCGTTTTTCGATACCGTGACATTAACGTCACCTTAAGTCCGGCTAGGATTCATGCGTGGATAATTCTATCTCCATGACTGCATGGGTTCTATCGAGTGCATGATTTACCGTGAACTCATACACGCTTCCAATATCACGGTAATCATGCTAATAAGGAAAGGCCAATACTAGGCACATGTCACACCCTCGTAAGAAGGCCTCAACCGGATGTACACGGATTAACTTTAATGTAGTCCGGTACTAAAATTAAGACGAATTAAGAGCAGTATGTGATTATTTATTGTTCAGTTTTTGCTAATGCACAAGTTTTCGAATTTTATATAAACGCTTTTACTATCCACTGATAAAAATTTCTCCCCTATATTATAAGATCATTACCATTTTTTGAACGATGTAAAACTAAAATTGAAATAAATCAAAATGAATATTGAAACAATTTATTTTTTGCTGCTAATTTATTAATTATTTTCAAAATATATTTTTCTGCGACGAGCTTAAAACAGAGACGCCTATTCCATCTACAAATGAATCGAGCAAAATTGGTGCCATGAAGCCCCGTGTAGGCGCATCTTTTCATTAAAGTGTACACAGAAATCAAGTCCGAGGCTTGGTAGCGACGCCTACTGAACTCACTTTTAGGTTTACTCGTCAGAAAATTTCTCTTCTTAATCTGCCACAAGTTGCCATTGAAGGGGAGAGCTGTAGGCGTTGAAGAGGCCCTGGCAAGTCTCTTCGAGGCCCAACTTTGGACCTTAAGTCCTATTGAGGCTCAAGCTGGAGACTCTGATGTGATCCATTGAGCTTTACTTGTATTTATGGAGTGTTAATGACCTGAGCTTTGCCAAATACCGGATAGCCATCAGCTCTACAAGCTCCTCTACACCCTCACCCACTGATCGTCCTGACCTCACATGGGGCATTATTCACTTCTGAAACGCACGCATCTTTGGTTCCACCGCATTTTTTATTAATGAGATGCGCAGGGTCCACCGCATTTTTTATTAATGTGATGCGCAGGGTCCACTGCATTTATTAATTTCAACAGCATTTCGCAAGCATATATATCGTTTTCCGGCCATTCCATTTACTTTATATATGATCTGAGCATACCGACTTCTAGCATTACAGTTCATGAATTTAACGTAAATTAAATATATAAAAATATATTTATTTTAATTTGATATGAATCAATTGAAGTGCGTTCTGCTATAAATTAATGAATATTTACTTGAAATTTATAACATTGCTTCAATGTTATGAACTATGACTATTACAGATATTTAGATGGGAAATTATTGACTGCATGGGATAAAGTGGTGTCATGGCATTGCTTCCATCTTTTCTGCAAGATCTGCAAAAATAAGATGAGAATAATAATAAGTTATAATATACGAATAATAATTACAAATATACGAGTAATAATCAGTAAAATTGTATGATGAATGAAGGTAAATCCGGGGGTAGTTATATCGGTAGTCAAGCCATCGGGCCATTATTTGTCAATGCAACGGAAAAGTTATTGTTATTTTAACTCAGGGAAGTTCTAAGTGGTCCATAGAAGGCTAGAACTTGATTAAATGATGCTTGAGCATGAGAGTCCCCACTGACCTCTATAATAGAAAAATCTTATGGCGTGGCTAAGCTTGCGGGAGTATTATCATAAAATATTCCTTTCCTTTTCGGATGTGGTAAAACGTGCATTAAATTTAAGGTTAACATTTTTATTGAGATGTTTTAATGCAATGCTTCCATTTTGGAGTGTTTGACATTCATAATTCGAGTCGTTGACTTTATTTGAAGTTTTATTGCTTATTGTAAGCACAAGGTAACATTTTATGATCTTCACGTGGTCATGTCATCCTTGATTCTGTTGATTTTGTCTGTCTATCCTTTCTTAGACAGTCAGAATGTTTAAAACCTCTTAGCCCAATAAGAAGCCTGGTCATTTGTTTTTTTTTTGTCGGAAATTTGCCCAATAATTCATTAACATTTAAAGCTTTTATTTAAAGAAATAGAAAGTTTTCAATTATTGGATCTGTTTATCATAACATTGCTAACGTTGGCTAGAGAACCCATTTTGCATGTATCTTATTTCAAGGCGGTGACTGGTCCCAAGACTACAAATTACGTGGTGAAGTGGAGTGAATGGTGCAAGATTTGTTGAATAAGATAGCTATTGAAAGAAGATCATCACAGGAGCGAGGGATCATTTCCTTGCGAGCAACCATCTGTGGTTGTGGATGATCTGACAAGCCCTTCTTACCGCCGCCAATAAGGCGACGTTGACCAAATGTGCTGCATTAAAACTCATAAGGAGTGGACGGCGGCACGATATGCTGCCACGCAACAGAGGGTGACTCCATCTGGGTACTCGGTGGCACAAAATATAAACTAAATGCGATTTAGTTAGTCATACAGGCAGTCGTCATCAGCGTATATTACTAAATAAGCACTCGTATATAGGGGAATGCTAAAAGAAAATTTAAGATCATTTTTCATTAGCATATATTACTAAATAAGCACTCGTATATAGGGGAATGCTAAATGATAATTTAAGATCTTTTTCATTAGCATATTTAAGCACTCGTATATAGGGGAATGTAAAAAAGAAAATTTAAGATCATTATTCATAAGCATATATTACTAAATAAGCACTCGTATATAGGGGAATGCTAAATGATAATTTAAGATCTTTTTCATTAGCATATATTACTAAATAAGCACTCGTATATAGGGAAACGCTAAAAGAAAATTTAAGATCATTTTTCATTAGAATATATTACTAAATAAGCACTCGTATATAGGGGAATGCTAAAAGAAAATTTAAGATCATTTTGGTGCCTCGAGGAAAACGGTCGTTATAAAATCATTATCAAATACTTGATATAAAGCCCTTGTAAGTAGTTAAAGCATCTACGAGCGTTGATAGAACTCAGTTGGAGCTGCTGATAGAATTGTGAAACGAATCTGAGCTTTATTTTGAGAGAAGCTTAAATTTTCTTCATTAAAGTACGAATTTTGTTTTTTTTTGGAATGTGGATATGTTGTTTAATAAAATCGATTTCATTTACTTTTGAAATAAATAAAAATGTAAGCTTAATGTTATGCTTGGTTGCGTTGGAAAGTATTCACTTTTCTTGGAGATCATTATTTAGTTATCACGCAACTGGTTTAATGGTACGCCGATTCAACAAATTGCGGTAAGTTTTTCTCCGCGCTTATCATAACCAGAGAAATCTTTCAACGTTGAACTGAGTGTCCAACTGTCATGCAACGGTGAAAAATTTGAAATGAATGAGCACGTTTGTTTCAAGTATAGGTATTGTTCAAGCCGTCATACAACCAAGAGAGAAGGAAGAAATAAATGAAAATGAAATTAAAATGAAGGAAGGAATTGGAATGGGAATGAAAAATAAAGAAATAATTTTTCGCATTGAATCGTTATGTTTCGTCGTAGCGAATCGTATAGACCACTTGTGCTCAACCATAAGTTATCGTTTAGAGATGTGAGCAAACGATCGAGCAACTTGATCAGGTGAAGTTTGAGAGGAGATTATATCTCTATGATTATCTGTAGTTTCTTATCTGCAGCAAATCAGCGGGCGCTCCATCAGGTGCTTTGAGCGCTGATAACAAACAATGTTGGGTTTTACCCTCGTCTTACTTTGCTAACTTGTCCTGCTCAATTTTTTTCAGGCTACGAATGCATGCTGAAATATAATTATAAATTAGGGAATAATGAAATAAACATGTGTTGTGATGTCGGTGATTTTCTGTCAACTCACACATGCAGCCTCGTGTAGGATATTCTTGGCTGGATGAATATACGTGAGCACACATCCATCAATGGATGTATACGCGTGTTGTGCATACATCCATCAATGGATATTAGTGTAGGCTGGCAGAATTTCTTCTCTTAAGCAAATTTTGTTATAGATATGTCAACCCAAATTTTGTTACTCTATGCGTCTTTAACTTGAAAATGAATGTTGTACATTCGAAACGTCGTTCAATATTAAAAATGTCTATCGGTAATTTAATTTTCAATCTTCCAACACCTACGAAGAATCCATCAATGGATGTATACGCGTGATGTGAACACATCCATCAATGGATAAATACGCGTGAAATGCACACATCCATTAATGGATAAATACGCGTGATGTGCACACATCCATCAATGGATGTGTACGCGTGATGTGCACACATCCATCAATGGGTGTATACGCGTGATGTGCACACATCCATCAATGGATGTGTACCCGTGATGTGCACACATCCATCAATGGATATATTCGCGTGATGTGCACACATCCATCAATGGATGTCTACACGTGATGTGCACACATCCAGCAAGCCTCTTAATTGTAAGATGCCTAGCTTGGGTGAATATACAGTATATGCCTGATTTGAGTCAAACATCTCGCTTACTTCATTACTACAAACAAATGTTCAATTTTAATTATACTGAAGGCAAACTTCTTCTTACAGCACAATATTGAGTTTAGCTTTTTGTAATAATTATTATTAAAGTAAAATTGTGTTTAAAGTTGTGCTCGTTACTTATATACCTAATGACGAATTGAGTGCAGACTTTCAGACGTTTCTCGACTGAAAGTAGCTTCAAAAAAGTACTTTCAAAAGTAGCTTCTGTTATTTATCAATTGCGTTCGTCTGGAAATTCCGAAGACATAAACAGATAAAACATTTTACCGCATCCTACGACCATTAGTTCGTAATGTTTTCTAAGTTTTTTTTAACAAATCATCATCAGGATGCAGCATCGATGAACTCTGGTGTTTTAATTACGTGAGAGTCTTGATCAGCACTTCAGGCTTGACTCTTGAACGTGCAGATTAGATAACAGTTCCTATATCAGAGATCTCTCAATAGAGAGAGAAAAGTGGGATGCTTTCGGAGAATTCAGATCCTCAAGAATTGAAGAGCACACATTTATAGATAAAGACTCTCAGCAAAGGATCCCATTAATTGTACATTATACATCAATGTTGACTGTTGAGGCTTCCTGATTGCAATTTTTCCGACCTTTAATTTTCTATATGATGTGTTCTCTAATATGAGTATGAATATTGTCTCACCCGACTCTGAATTGTTAATACACCCGACTGAATTGTATATGCTTGCACCTGACCAACCTAAGATTCGGCACTTTTGTACAATCCGCTCAATATTGTTTCTGTACAATATAATGTCCAGTTCTTTCTATGATCGGATTAGAGCTTCGTAAAGTGCATTGGTAGTGTTTGCCATATCTTCATTTGGTCTATACACTCGCCTTACGACTGAGGTCTACTGTTAAATCTGAAACAATGTCAGGAGGGGAACCAAGATCGATTTCGTATATGTGTTTCTCTTCCATGCTGTCCTAAAAGTTTGTGTGATCTAAAATAAACATAGCTCATTGTATCGTTTCATCTTTTAACTTCGGGCAAGCGAATCCACGGTTTCTTCATATTATTTAATGTGGCGGTTTAACGGCGTAACATTAAGGGTACAGATGTAACACAGGCGGTATTCCAAAAATACGGAGATTAAAGATAATACAATAATATATTCGAGTATTGTATAGTCTTTCGATTCGATTTCGATAATTTTTTCAATTATTATAAATAAATTTTTCGATTCAATTAATAATATTTAGATTACGCAATAATCGAATAGAATATTGTATTATCTATTCTAGTTCTAAATAGATGATCATTAAAATCTTGCTTAAAAGCTGTCACGATTGATCGTGGAAGTTGAAGCTTAGTAAATAGTTGAGAGCAATTTTCTCTTAGTGCAACCTTCGGGTTGGTAATATCACAATTTATATTGTTGTATGAGCTGAGACTAGTTCCCAGATGTTCTATACGTCACTGAGCTCACCTCTTCATACAACATATGTTAGCTTCATTAATTCGAACTTCTTCTAGGGTTTATTCGAGTCGCACCCAGGCATTCCTCTCCTAAGTTATTATCATCAGAATTGTGTCTAACTGACGTGCATACAGATGAAGTCCACGGCTCGATGGAGGTCTGTACAACGAATGCAATACAGCAGGGAACTCTTCGCTCGTGTCCGCTGATTGCCAAACAGAAGGGTTTTCTCTATAAAGAATTTGGAGCAAAATAACGACTGCCGCCTATCAACATATCTGTAGCTATTTAGGTACTTTGAGAGAGGATTTATAGTGAATCATTATACAGCAAATGATGCAAAATTTTATGCGCTGAATTACATCAAATTAGAAGTAAAAAATTATTATATACGACTAATGTTGTCAGTTCATTACTATTATGAATTTCGTGATAATTTGTCTCGAGAACAAATTTTATTTTTAACCAGTTAGCACAATTTTCCTCATTGGAGAAAAATTATTGGCTGTATTTTTTGGCGAATGACCAATTATTTCATAAGATACTACATTTCAATTCAAATTACTTTCACCTAACAAGTGAAATGCTTTCCAGCACTCACTTATACCTACCTCTTGCAGTTCTTCTAGCGTTGACAGCAAATGCACCTTCGTACAAGACAGCTACAGACATTCCTTGCCACCTCCATTTAGATTCTAGATGATCTAGCGGTGTTGCTTGCATAAATGTCAGTCAGCTGGTGCGCCCAAGCAGCAGTGTTGCATCAAGCTCTTTAGCAAGCTTTTTAAAGCCATTATCCATGCCTCACGATAGTCTTATCATCAAATTTAAAATTAGAGGGAACATTTTTCTAATTCTTTAGTACAGAGGGGAATGTAAAAAATTCATTATATATCAAACATCGATGCATCAATTTTGAATACATTTTCGTAAGAGGTTACATGATTATTGCGGCATATTGGATTAGAAATCAGGGTTTAAAAGTCAAGTAAGCAGACCAAAAGTTATAAGTAAATGAAATCATATTTTCACAATGAATTATGTGAATTCAGTAAAATTTTGCCTATATAAATTTTGCCATTGAATACACCCACTGGACAATCTGTTGCCAGTCTTGCAGACGTTTTTAGGAGTTCGTGCGCAAAGTTTCACTAAAATTTATTTAGTAGTTCGGAAGGTAATACTGGCGAAACCGGCCCCAAGAGTCCAAGACTGAACACGAAAATGTCAGGCGGGCCAAGTGAGAGGCTTCTCCCCGTCTTGATCTTAATTATCGTCTGGATATCGTAATATTTATATGCCGTGGAAATTATTGTTAAGTGTCAATGATTAATAATCAAATATGGCCATTAATTTTCTGTGAAAGTGTGAAATTGATGTCTAGAGTTAAAGTGTTGGCTATTTTAACTTCTAAAACGTCAAATTAAGAATAATTGTAATTGAGTTAATGAAAAGTCTTGCTCACACGTAAGAATGAAGACGTTAGGATATATTTTCATTAAATAATGATGATGTATTTCACTAAAATAAAACAAGTCAGATATGATCGACAAGTTTGATGTCAACATAAAAATAAAATGGTCAACCATCTAATTTCTTTGTTTGATATTCAGAGAAAGTTTAAGTGTATAAAGGTAAACTGAAGTAAATATTCTATTCGCTCGATCCGAATCCGATGATATGATGGTGTGGTTTACTGAATACAAATTTTGATTATTACAAAAAAAAATATATATTTCTAAGTCTCAACATAGGCAGCAGCGCTCAAAGAGTTTACAAAGACCACAGTTGCGATCTTATATATATGTTCTGTTGCGTTCTCTATAATATATTGCTTCTGTTCCACTCAAGCTTTCCACCTGCGAAACGGCTAATTATTTCTTCCCACTTAAGAAAATTGGACAATAAATAAATAACAGGAGACTTCTGACAAATTGGGGTGGATGTCACACAAGCAGGGAAGAAGTGCAGCATAATTAATACAGTTTATTTTTATGCAATGGTTAAAGGATTATTTTAAATTAACATTTGTGGCCCTAAAATTTTATGATCAGGAAAACGTTTTTAAATGTTGATTTACGTTGAACTTGAAAATATGATACGAGAAAATCGTGATTAATAAAGTATGATAATCCAAGATGCGGGGACTCTAGTCTCTTCCTGACTAACTCATTAGCCATATTAGATAACCCTGAATGAGGCTGAATCCTGATGATGAAAATACATGACGCATTGCATTACCGATCTTTAAATATTTTAATACGCTTGTAAATGATGTTAGCAAACTGTATAATAGATGTCGAGAGATGCCGTATCTTGTTAACGAGAAATTGTTACCATTGCTGCACTCATAGGGCAACATGGGGCAGCGCGCCCCCCCTTTTTTAAACTAAATTTTTGATGAAGTTTTAATTGATACGAGGTGGTTCTTTGTTTTGTTTAAAGGTACAACTAATGAGGAATGTATGATGTGAATTAGACGCCTATAGAGTTATTAAATTTTTAATGATACACTATTTTGTAAAAAGTGTCAAAATGGGCCCATTGCCCCACCCCTGGGGTAATGGGCCCATGTGCTAGGGGCAAGACGCCCACCCTTGGTCCCTTTACCCCAATTGCAAATTTTTCGTTTAAAAATGATAAAACAACACTTTACAGTTAAAAATAAGAAAATGTAATAAAAAATACGACATTCATTCATTTATTAACAACTCAAAAAATCATATCCTTAACTTGAAAAAAATATACTCTTGGCTTAAAAAAGCTATCATTGACGTGAAGAAAAATATTTCATTGACATAAAATATATATCCTTGACTTAAAAAATATATCCTTGCGATAAAAAATTCGTCCTTGACATGAAAAAATGTATCCTTGACTAGAAAAAATATATTTAGTTGATCAGAAAAAAATAACACTTAGCAAAACGTAAATCCGTACACTTCATCCCAGTGAAACTGTCGACCGGCGGTAGAGAACACGGACCAATATCTGCCATACTTAGCGAGAAACCCGCATGGGCCAATGACCCGCAGTGGGCTCGCTGCCACATGTTACCCTATTCTTTGGTATCTCAGAAATGAATGAAATACAATGCATAATTAGTAAATGAATTACTGATACATGAATTCCTTTCATGAAATGAGAAAGTTGAGTTTGCATGGCTAATTAATAATTAAAGATGAATCATTATTAATGAAACAGAAAATGATAATATGGAAATGTTAGAAAGAAAATTATATGTACCAAAAATATTCCATAGAAATAGGTTCCGTACAGTTAGCGTCTGCAGGGTATTATGCGGTCATTATTGTAAGTAATATTTGTATAAATATGTATATTTCAGTATACATATGAATAATAGTCTTGTATTTTTAATTATTTTAAAAATTGTTGCTTTGAAATCTACATTGATTTTGCAGCTTGAATGGTCAGAATAATGATTTTGTGTTTCAAATTGAAGTAAAAAATTCTTTGAAAATTTTAGGTAGTAAATCGTATGCTTTTTCTTAGAGTAAACTTAATCACGAAATAAATTAATTAAAAGGTATATTGCAAATCGACAATACGTTAATCAAACTAAAACGTATTATGTAACTGGTGATCAATGTTCAAATATTTGTTAGTAGACTCAATTAAAGCTTATTATTATCATTATTTCAATTTTGAAGCACAATGGGCACCAAATCCGCACAAATGAGTATTTTCGTATCAACATTTGTATTTTTATCACCGCAACATCGTCCTATGCTTCTCTTCACGAACGAAACTTTCTTTTCTTCTTGGAATGTATCCCAGTAATGCAATTTTTCTTTCATTATTTTCTGAATTTCCTGGTAGTCTTTCCACTTTCTTTCGTCCTGAGTGGCTTCAAGTGGTATTTCAGCAAATTTCTTCATTTGCTTGTTGATGTCATATTCTTTGAATCTTTCCCAAGCTTTTCTTACTTTAGGGTTCTTTGGGCCATGCTTCTCGTTCGGTTTGAAGCACGCTACTATTTTCTATTGGAGAAAAATAAGAAATTATATATGAGTCATGAGAGGCAACAGTTGAAGCTTCTTTCTTTTTCTACAAAAAAAAATAAAAATAAGCATAAAACGCAAAAAAATTATAAATGAAAATGAAGAAAGCCAATCGAATAAATAAAATGAATGCATTCTTGTTGCACGTTTATATTCTAAGATGATACAGTGAGACTGACCAAAAGAATATAAGTTTTTACATCATAATTAATAAATCTCCACTCAGATTCATTTAGATTTATTTAAATTCAACATTAAATTGAAACGAAAGTATCCCTCAGTTCAAACTTTACATGTTACTTTTTGCAACGCAAATAACTCATCAATTACGTTTATTAAATATCTTGATACGATTATATTGTTAGATAATAATAATCTTCAAGTCAACAACACACACGACGTTATCTACGATGGGATTTTCAAGTGAAGTCCAAATCTATGTATAGTCATCAGCAAGATCATTCGAATACATTTGAATAAAAATCGTGCATTGATAAATTCCATTTAGCTCCTGATAAGAATAAGCAATTACTTTGATTAAACTGGATGCGAACCACTTGACCATTACTTTGATAATACGGTATGCGAACCACTTGACTATTACTTTGATAATACGGTATGCGAACCACTTGTCTATTACTTTGATTATCCGATACCTATGTGAACCACGTCACCATTTGTATTGAAGATATTTTGCATGAAATAATTCACATCGATCAAAAGCTGATGGATGATATAGTTCAGACCCATCAAAGACTGATGGATGATATAGTTCAGACCCATCAAAAGCTGATGGATCATGGATGATATAGTTCAGACCCATCAAAGGCTGATGGATGATATAGTTCAGACCCATCAAATAGACCCATCAAAGACTAATGGATGATATAGTTCAGACCCATCAGAGGCTGATGGATGATATAGTTCAGACCCATCAAAGGCTGATGGATGATAGGCCTGAAATCATTGCAAACAACGCCCATATTGGTTAGTATTGTAACATATGCGTAGATTTTGTTTGCGTGAATCACCCTTCCGAAGATTACTTCGAGTTTACTTCAGGTTTTCTGTAAATAATTTATTTATTATTGGATACAAATTTAACAGAAACCTGAACCTCCGTGTAAGATGGGATAGCTTTGTACATGTTATCAGCTTAGGGCCTAATCATGGGTGGAATACCGCAATAATTAACATAAAATCTAAAATATGAATGGACTTTGAGATTTTTTATCATACAAAGCAAGGCTGTGGTAGAAAAGAGACCCTAATCTTTATATTAACAGTGATATTAGAGTTGTTTACAGTTATTATTATTATTATTATTATTATTATTATTATTATTATTATTATTATTATTATTATTATCCTTAGGGAAACGTAAAAGAGTTCAGCTACTACTAATAATATATGTCATATATAGACCCTTTTGCAAATAAATGAACGTTGTAGTCGAATACGGATGATTGGTTCATTGGCAAGGATTTAAATATGCTCCAAATAATTAACCAAAAATACCGCATTGTACAGCACTCACCTTAATAATAGTTTCGCCTTCCATATTTTTACAAGTGAAGAAAAACGCGACTGGCAGCATAGCCATCGATACTCCGAAGAGAATCCAGCCGAACACTGCTCAAAAAATGTTAGTATTTATTACTGGTGAAATAACAATATCGAAAATTCATGGTTTAATTAGCCGATAAGATTTATAGAGATGATTTGAGTAGGAAGTATAGCTTGATTGAACTGCGTTCTCTTATCGTGGACTATTGCAACAAATTAACAGTGAAATTTTGATATTCCTGCAATTGAAAGTGCAATAAAGATATTCAAGAGTTTTTAAATATTTATTAGAATCAGTTATTCCCGATTCGTGACTTGAAATAACGTAAAAATGTTGAACGAGCTAGTTAATATTTGCTATAGTACAGTCATTGGTTTTANATCTAGATGTGTATAAGAGACACATTTATTACTTTCAAACAGATAAACGTTACTTCGTAGTTGCACTTTCAACACGTCATTTATCACTCACCGCGACCAATGAGCGGAAAAGCCAGTCCGCCATTGTAAGTAACCACTTTAAAGTCCAGCAGAAAATATATGAAAAGAGCGATGAGTGCCACGGGCACGAAAAACTGAAGACAGAACCGCCAATAGAAGCCCAGCTTGATGTTGATCATGAATTGTACGTCTCTGCGATATCTGGCGTACGCTGAAAATTAAATGAAATTAAGTTAGTTCCCGCTGACAGAGGTGAGCAGTAGCGCGCTACATGTAGCGGTAGCGGTAGCAGCGCTACATTTAAGCAATTGTAGCGGTAGCGGTAGCGACCGCTACATTTAGAGCATGTAGCGGTAGCGGTAGCGCCCGCTACATTTAGAGCATGTAGCGGTAGCGGCCGCTACATTTCAAAGCAGCGTTGCCCAGCTCTGTCCGTTGAATGGATAATACAATGCCTGACCATGTTAGGAATCATAAATAACATTTTAATTTGCCTTTGTTGCTGCACCTGGGATAAAGTGCAAATAGGATTGGATGATGATATGACTTAAACGACCGTGTTGTCGGATTAAGGTTCTGAATGTTGCTCATTGACATTTTGACCAAACAACGGACATTTTTGTTTTAATCTAAGATTAGGAAATTAGTGAAGAAAATAAGAACATAAAATATTAGTAATTCGTACTACGTATTAACGGTAATAGTAATGCATTCGGTGCTAGTATATACAGAAATATTAAATTTTCTTAAAAATTTAAATAGAAATATATACGGGTGTACTAATATATACGGCAATATAGTATTATGTAAGGGAATTGTAATATGAACCAGACTTTGGTTGTACATCTGATGGTTTGGCCGTCAACTTGCCATGGAAGTAATGTTCGGTCGACAAATTTTATGAACGGGACTGAATGACAACGAATCTAGTACAATTTATTTTCAGTATCCATTGCTATCAGAGGCTGAAATCTTCTTTATTTGAAAATGAATTAGAAAGTCTCAATCCTATCACTTTTTGCATTAAAATAATCCCCGTTTTTTCGGAGATGGACAAACGCTGAAATTAAAATCCGCAAATCCGAAAATTCACAAATCTCGCAAAAAATTCACGACAATTTCAAAATAATTTGGTAATTTATATATCAAAACTAATACGTTCCCATTAGATTCATGAACAATTTCGCGATATAAATAGACCGACTGTAAATCCACATGAGGCATGCGCATTCAATGGTAGCCAGAATGTAGATGATGAATCCACCACCGAAGAAGTCAACGAGATCCAACACCCACTGTCCACCCTGGAAAACATTTCATTTTACATTAGATAAAACAAGATAACAGAAGAAATATCCTTAGATATTCCTCAAGATAAGAACTAATTTCAAACTTGCTGTTTAGAAATATTTGAATATTGAATAATCTCCACTTTATTCACTGGAAAATTTTTCGTTTAATCTTTGTACTTCAGAAATCATGAGTTTTTGTTTAACATGAACATGGAACCAGAGCATATTGCATACGAGGCGAATGATACTACTATATGGAAGACTTATCGGTAGATCAGAATATATTGCATTAGATCAGCTGACCGGTGTAATGAAAACTAGTGCGATGAAGAAGAATATGATGCACATGGCGACGGTGATCCATTCTGGTTTTATTTTATTTTTAAAAATTGGCACGAGTTTATCTTGGACGACACTGATGCCCGCGCTGGCAAGCCCCATGGCTGAACCGATGCCCAGAGTGAGCAGCACCAGGAAGAAGATCACTGCAAAAAGCTGACGAAGATGGAACAGAGAATACAAAATTATATTGAGAAGTGGTGAGTGATAAGCATGTAAAAGTTTTTGATGATGTGACTGGTGTGGGAGGGAAAGTTTGATAATGCAATAATATGATGCGATAATTTAATGATTAAGTAGAAAATATTCATTAGGTATAGCTACGCATCATCAAGGGGCCATAGATTCCTGATCGCCGGTGGGTACACATTACGTAAACATTCTATACGCGAGATTTATTAGAAATAATTGTCAGTAGGCACAAATAAAATTGTTTCTTAAAAGTTTCCATTCAGATGTATGTTGCAATGGATATTGACGATTAGAATTTTTTAGAACGAATTACTTTCTAACCTGCGGAACGGTCTCAAATGATGCTATGGCGGTAGGATAGGCGACGAAAACAAGCGACGTGCCACCGGTGACGATGTCGTCGAAATTCTTAGTGTTGGTGACGTACTGAAGATATCCTAGAATACTGAAGATGGTGAAGCCTGCCAGCAGCGAGGTGATTGTGTCCATGAGGCTGATGATCAGCGAGTCTCTGTTGTGTGAGAGATGGTGAATAAGTTCTTGTGAAAAATAATAAATTGAAGGTTTTTTTTCAGACGTACGAGCAGAGAGTCACAGTAGAGTGAAGGTTGGCAAGTGAAAGTTGACAAATTATGAGCAATGAAACGACAAAGAGTTTAAGATGTTTTCCAGACTGATGATTAGCGAGTGTCTATTGAGAGATGCGAGTTGAATAAATAGTAGCGAAAAGATAAAGAATGTATAGGTGTTGTTCCGGCTAATGCTTAGCGAATCACTGCACGGAAGAGGTTAGTGTAGACATACTGGCATAAGTTTAAGATTTTCATCATAATAATAATAATAATAGCGGTTTCAGCGTTTATTAGGCCGTAGGCCTGTCGCCGATTCTTAACATCGCAGAACATTCAAAGCTTGTGAATGTTCTGCCTAAAGGTCTAAATGTCTAGCGTTGCATGTCGTTAAATTTTGATTTTTGAACTTATTTACTAAATTTTACGATGACCAGTGTATATTATTTTAGTCAAGATGGTAGGAATAACAGAGTTAAGAACTTGGCTGGCTTATAACCTGTAGATATTGTGTCTGAAGTCGTTGTGACTGGAGTACATGATGACGGGACCAAAGCCAACAGACAGACTGAAGAACGACTGAGTGACTGCGTTGTACCAGACCTGTAGGTATAGCAAAAGAAACATCACAGGGAAGAAGGATCGAATTTAGCATGCTTAAGTGTGCTTATTTCAGTATAAAAAATTAATTCAACAAAACCTTTGCCGTAGTAAATAATTTTTCGTTTATTTTACTTGTATTGAATTATTGACTAAGTCAAATAAATTGTACGCAAAAAATAGCTTAAAAACAGACATCATAAGCGGATTTCGAGCACCACAAAATATCCTGGAAAATGAAGTAGCATGATCAGCTAGCAAACAATTTTTGCNAGAGTTAATATTGAAACTCTATATAAAATTCACTCTTATAAAATACATTAACTGATTTTAAATTAATTAAATTAAAACTGCGATCACGAACTTTCGAGTTATCATCGAAATCGATCGTGATGGAGAATGAAGATGACGGTGAAAAAAAATTCAAATAAAATATAACATTTTAAAATTAATATTGCGTTGCGAAACCCCTGCAGGTAATAAATGAGTCACTCGTAATTATGATTTTATATTAAACTGAAATATACCTTGGCTTCAATGATTTTCTCCCACCGCGGAGTGATGAACTGGTTGATTGTAGGTATAATATTTGCCACATTGTTATAATATAATAATTAAAAAAAAATGAAATAAAATTGCACAGTTTAATCTACATTGCAGAAGAAAACACGATCCAAAAAATGTACAACACATGTAACCTTATTTATATTGAATTTTGAATTAATACATGGGGTCAACATATTGAAGCAGCGTGGTTGAACTACATTGTAAAATTTTCTAATATTTTAGAAAAAATATTTTACACAGCATGGGAGATAATATACGTGAAAATTCATGCATTAAACAAACAGCTTAACGTACGAAATGAAATTATTAACAACGTATAACGTAGTTTGGGTGAACATACCACAATCATCGACGCTTACCATTTTTACATATACTACACCGTCACTAGTTTGCTGCGTATGGAAATAAGATATTCAATCAATATCTTTAAAATATTGTAAAATGCTGCTAACTATTAAAATATTATTGAAATTCACAAAATTTTTATGAACCACAAAAACAAATCTATAACAAAACATAACTGAACTAAACTAGAATTTTGTTGCCATATACAATCTGAATTACAATATTACGATGACATTGCCAGTAATGTTGCTTGAATTCGAAATTATTATACGGTAAGGAAATGTGCATTGTATGTATGCCGTGTGGGGGGGCATTTTATGCGTAACCGGATTGTAGCAACATTATCAAAATTCTGTTACAACACAGAATTCTTGCGGGTTAAGAATATTTAGATTTGACATGGTAATAGTACATGTGCTTGCATTAACTTTGTATTATGTTGAGAAATGTCATGATATTGAGATTTCGTTAGAAATTCATAACTCAATGATCGCACTTTTGCAAAAAAGTCTTTTGGGCGCATATCTAGCTTATGTAAAAATATTAAATAGATCCATTTATCGTCTGTTTTTTATTTATGCACACATTTTTTGACAAATTAATAAAGGATTTAAGATCTGTCGAGTTTTTTTTAAGGAAATGGTCGTTAAAATACTACCTCGATGGTTTCGAGTGTCCTCTTGCTCCGCGATTATTCGGTTTGATATATTGGTATTATATATTATATAAGTAGGTATAATATTTGCCACTTTGTTATAACATATTAATTTCCGCAAAAAATGAAATAAAATTGCAAAGTTATTTGCACTGCAGAAGAAACCACGATCCAAAAATGTACAACATATGTAGCCTTATTTTTATAGAATTTTGAATTAATACATGGGGTCAACATATTGAAGCAGCGTGGTTGAACTACATTGTAAAATTTTCTAATATTTTAGAAAAAGTCTTCTGGGCGCGTATCTAGCTTATGTAAAAATGTTAAAAAGATCCATTTACCGTCTGATTTTTATTTATGCACACATTTTTCGACAAATTAATGGAGGATTTAAGATCTGTCGAGTTTTTTTTAAGGAAATGGTCGTTAAAATACTACCTCGATGGTTTCGAGTGTCCTCTTGCTCCGCGATTATTCGGTGCGTTCAATTATTTTATTAAATAATTCACGGAACGACGGAAATCAACAAATACTTTCTCTGATATTAGATACAACAATTAATTGCATTAATTTTGAAGTGGTATAACTCACTTTTCCCGAAGATTTGACCCCCCGGTACAAGCAACCTCCGATGATAAGCCAGGCTGCGATAAGGCAGATGGCGAGTCTCCAGTCCGGTACTCCGGGACCGTTGTCTAGGTTCGCTGGCTGCTGCAAGAGGTAGTCCCTGCAAATTAAAAAAAATAATAATAATAGAGGTTCTGTGCAGAATCTACTTCAATTATGCTGTGCTAAACCGCTCGGCCTCCTCGCCGATTCTGACCAGAACCAACGCACAGAGCTGGGATCGAACCCGCACCTCTCTGCTCCTGTCTTGGTACTCTGAACTGTAACCACTGGGCCACCCTGTCCACCTTGTAACTAACTTGAGCGAGCAACATGGAAATTGGAATAGCATTCAACTATATAACTAATTTTACTGAATTATGAATTTCACGTCAAAGATTGCCATTCAATATGGAAAAAGAGAATGTCTTTGGGAGAAAACTAAATATGGGAACAGAGAACATAATTAACCTAAGCAACTTATGAAAACCCATTTCTAGAGCTGTGATGATCGCCAGGCATCAGATGTGACTGCGGCCTTTTACGCTAAGAAATGTTCCCGGACCCCATCGGATTAATGTGTTTAGTTGTCACTTAAAAAGTCTTCCCTATAAGAACGGCAGTCATTTTCTGATAGCCCATTTTCAGCGCATTTTCTCATTTACAGAAAAAATGCGCTATTTCGCTCGTCATGTCCGTCCGTCTGTCTGTCCGTGACCACGTTTTCGTCGATGAGAAAATGCGCTCTCTGTCACACGCTGCAGTGAGTACTGAGTTATATTTTTTGTTTAAACTTTACAGTAACGTTGAATAATTTCTTAAACTTATTTCCCTCGCCTGAAATATTGAAGAGCAGAAATCTCTTTAGACGAGTTACCCCCGCCCCCGACTGCAATCCCCGAGAGGTTTGCTGCGGCGTCGCCCGCGTTGACTTCAATGCAAGTGTCGTTGTTGGCCCAGGACTCATCACAAACAGCCCACGGTAATTGCGACTGGAAGGACATCACTAAATAGAAGATCGAGATGGCGATGATGGAACTGTAGTAGCAGACGACTGACGATGACGCGATGGCTTGTGCGTAGCCCACCCCTGCAATAAGTTTATATACGGAGCGTATTAATTCATTCATATATATACAGTATATAGCGGATTCAACTGTTTATTGTATATTTTGTTGTCGTTTTAACAGGGAAGTTAATTTTGAGTCTGCATTCTTAGGAACTCAATTTATCAATGTAATAGTAAGGATTTTATTGACAAATAAGTAAAATCAAGTAAAATCATCAAGTAAAAAGTACTTAATTCTTAAACTTAATTTATTCACCTAATATTGCATTCTTTACCTTTTAAAGCGGGTAAAACATTCCAGTATTTCACCATACTCTGTGACGTAAACTGGCCAAGGCTCAGCTCCAAGAAGTAGAGGGGCTGATGACATTCAAAATAAAAAATGAATACTAAATGTATTATAAAAATTATTTTCTCACGGTAGTGGAATAAATAATTCCTTATAAATAGATCCACTGAAATCAACCTTGAATGCTCATATGTGCAGTTGAACGGTTAATGTTATATGAGCAGTCCAGCTACATCGATTTAATTTCAATAGTAATGCTATACTTTGGCTTTAGTTTGGCTGAAAATAATATGTATTAATATAACTATTGCCTTCATATCTTATTTTAGTCATAACCATTTTCTAAGTGACCCCCCTTGGAAATGAGTGAGGGTTAAAAGCTTTTATCATCGGTGATTGTGAGGAATCGGACTTATTATTCATTGACTTATATAAAAGTTATTCTTACTCTTCCAATGAAGAAGAGCACGACAAGGTAGGGGATGAGGAAGGCTCCTCCCCCGTTCTGGTAAGCCGTAGTGGGGAACCGCCAGAAATTCCCCAGCCCCACCGACATGGAGATGCACGACAGCAGGAACTCGATGGGGTTCCCCCACTGATCTCTATGTTCCCCATCTTCCTCTGGTGGGGAAGTCTTCCCGTCAGCGTTCTGTTGTTTTGCAAATTTTGATTATTTTACTAGAATTATTCTAAAAATGAGCTTTTGTTCAATAATTCGTTGCTTGAATCTTTTAATTAATTTTTATGGAAACGAGAATCTCTTGAATTATTTTATTATTGTGAGGGATGATTCATTATCAAAGCCATCGGACGCTTGCAATCAGCACTATTGTAATCAGCACTAGCAGCCAACAAACCACTATTAATGCTATAAGAGCCTGAATTCACGATATTCAACAGAAATAATTGAGGGATTACAAAATTTTACCAAAACATATTACGCGCTCTTTAAAATAATTTTTAATCGTGGTTAAGACATTTATGCAATTCAGTAATAATTACTATTCTACAAGCATAAGAGTCTAATTAAAACCCTTTTTTTTAAATCCTTATTCAAATGACATTTATAGGAAAGCTGCAATGTCAACTTATGATACAACAACGCATATTTGTATTATTTTTAATTTTTTTAAACAGAATCACTGATTGCACCAATCTTGACTCTTCCGATACAAATGATTACAGGATTGTAGGCTATTGGTATAGATTTAACATACCTCCGCGTCTCTCCAGCTGTATGCGGAACTGGCGTCTGAAGGCCTTTGAGTTTCCTGAAGAAGCAGTGTTTAGTTAAAAAATCGTTTAGACGAGGTCTAACCTAATATAAACACAAGCTAAGTCAATAAATACACAACATTACATTACTGTGGAAGAACGTTGGCTGAAATATTCTGTCCAATTACCTACAAAGTTGAAATTATTCATAAATGAAATGAATTTTACGCCTTATTGGAAAAGTATTGATAAATCAAATTCGAAATCTTGCTGCGCTTCCCTCTTTTTTGATGAAGTACTGTATCACAATGTCGCGCAATTGGGGCATGTTTTATTGGGACTTTACATTTAATTTTAAGTTTTTAGGGCTACTACTTGGCCATCGTATAAATGTCCTTACTAAATGCTCGCTCCTATCAGGCTATATTGTGCTAAATTGTTCCAGTGCTGGGGCTGGATGCAAGGCTTAGATTTTGGGTATCTGAATTGCAGGATATTTTGGTATTATTTATGATTTGTTATGATATAATATTATGTATATTTAATTAACTTTAGGGGACATAATTTCAGTATCCATGCGTAGGTCCAGTATTCGGAAACCATGTGATACGACACCTTGCAATTCCAGTGCCGACAAACTATGTTAAGCTGAATGCATAACATTACGTTTCTAAATTCTTCGTATCAGTTCATAAAATAGTTTATTATTTTTTTATTATATGAACTGAAAAAAATTTCTAAAGATGACGAAATGCCGTTGACGCCAAGTACTTACTGTAAATTTGGATACTGCATTTCACCTTAATAAAATATTATTCAGTAAACAATACGCAAATTAAAATGCTAATACTGAGAGCGATACAAATACCAATTCCATCAAACACCTCAAATAATATTTAAATACGCAAAAAGTGCAATAATTAGGATTTGCTATTGCAAAGAATTGTATTATAACAAGCATGGTCCACAAAGTCGCGATAACTGAACGTCGCCGTGTACGTATATTTAATTTCAATAATATTTGAAAGTTAATCTTTTTTCTCTCTAAGAACTCTTTGAAAATAATGGAAGTGTCTATGCGTGCCGTACAAAAAAAATAAATAAGAATAAAGAATTTTTCCTAAATCTATTTTATACTTTACCTTCGTCTTGTCATTCGCCGCTGGCCCATACGAAGAGGACGTATGCTTCTTGCTCACATAACCGACAATCTATGGAGTTGAGTATGTCTTAAATATTTCAAATTTTCTTCAATAATTCAGTTTTTATTTTCTTTTGATAGGTAATTTTGCAAAACAATAAAGAAGAATCAGATATTCTGATAGTGGTGGAATAATATAATTCAAAGCAGTGCAAAAAGTTACACTAATCGCATTGCTCCTGCTTTGCCATTGATTTTTAACGTTTTACTCTCTTAGTCTCATTTAAAAATACAATGAATAGTGCATTATTATCTAATCCTTCTATATATTCATACCTCTTCATCCTTTTTGAATGCAGGGTTCTCGTAGGCGTAAATTGGCACCGCCTGACCGAGTAAGAAAATCCATCACGGTACATCATAAGTAAATCCTCATGAAGGGAATATAAATTTCGGTTATTGGAAAATAACATTAGAAACGTGATTATTTGTATATTAGCTCTCTATTATCTAAGCGGTTTCATGAACGTTGAGCTATTATTTATTTCAACTTCTGTGGTAAAATGATTAAGAAAAATCTAAAATTACAACTTTTTCCC
>NW_025936119.1:0-17142 GCF_000764305.2 Hyalella azteca | reverse complement strand
GTGTTTAGTTAAAAAATCGTTTAGACGAGGTCTAACCTAATATAAACACAAGCTAAGTCAATAAATACACAACATTACATTACTGTGGAAGAACGTTGGCTGAAATATTCTGTCCAATTACCTACAAAGTTGAAATTATTCATAAATGAAATGAATTTTACGCCTTATTGGAAAAGTATTGATAAATCAAATTCGAAATCTTGCTGCGCTTCCCTCTTTTTTGATGAAGTACTGTATCACAATGTCGCGCAATTGGGGCATGTTTTATTGGGACTTTACATTTAATTTTAAGTTTTTAGGGCTACTACTTGGCCATCGTATAAATGTCCTTACTAAATGCTCGCTCCTATCAGGCTATATTGTGCTAAATTGTTCCAGTGCTGGGGCTGGATGCAAGGCTTAGATTTTGGGTATCTGAATTGCAGGATATTTTGGTATTATTTATGATTTGTTATGATATAATATTATGTATATTTAATTAACTTTAGGGGACATAATTTCAGTATCCATGCGTAGGTCCAGTATTCGGAAACCATGTGATACGACACCTTGCAATTCCAGTGCCGACAAACTATGTTAAGCTGAATGCATAACATTACGTTTCTAAATTCTTCGTATCAGTTCATAAAATAGTTTATTATTTTTTTATTATATGAACTGAAAAAAATTTCTAAAGATGACGAAATGCCGTTGACGCCAAGTACTTACTGTAAATTTGGATACTGCATTTCACCTTAATAAAATATTATTCAGTAAACAATACGCAAATTAAAATGCTAATACTGAGAGCGATACAAATACCAATTCCATCAAACACCTCAAATAATATTTAAATACGCAAAAAGTGCAATAATTAGGATTTGCTATTGCAAAGAATTGTATTATAACAAGCATGGTCCACAAAGTCGCGATAACTGAACGTCGCCGTGTACGTATATTTAATTTCAATAATATTTGAAAGTTAATCTTTTTTCTCTCTAAGAACTCTTTGAAAATAATGGAAGTGTCTATGCGTGCCGTACAAAAAAAATAAATAAGAATAAAGAATTTTTCCTAAATCTATTTTATACTTTACCTTCGTCTTGTCATTCGCCCCTGGCCCATTCGAAGAGGACATATGCTTCTTGCTCACGTAGCCGACAATCTATGGAGTTGAGTATGTCTTAAATATTTCAAATTTTCTTCAATAATTCAGTTTTTATTTTCTTTTGATAGGTAATTTTGCAAAAAAAATAAAGAAGAATCAGATGTTCTGATAGTGGTGGAATAATATTATTCAAAGCAGTGCAAAAAGTTATACTAATCGCATTGCCCGTTTGCCATTGATTTTCAACGTTTTACTCTCTTAGTCTCATTTAAAAATACAATGAATAGTGCATTATTATCTAATCCTTCTATATATTCATACCTCTTCATCCTTTTTGAATGCAGGGTTCTCGTAGGCGTAAATTGGCACCGCCTGACCGAGTAAGAAAATCCATCACGGTACATCATAAGTAAATCCTCATGAAGGGAATATAAATTTCGGTTATTGGAAAATAACATTAGAAACGTGATTATTTGTATATTAGCTCTCTATTATCTAAGCGGTTTCATGAACGTTGAGCTATCATTTATTTCAACTTCAGTGGTAAAATAATTAAGAAAAATCTAAAATTACAACTTTTTCCCTCTCCAAGTTTTCCGGAAATTCAACTCTGAAACCGTCTGGGTATCATTTTCGATTTGATAACATAATTAATTTTATTCATATAATTTTATTCATATAATAATTATATGAATAAATTTTTTATTCATATAATTTTCATAATATAATATACTTTTTTTATTAATTTATAATTAATATAATTTTAGAATTTCAATTTTCACTCATTAAAATAAACAATCTGAAACTTTTCGAAAACTCAGTGGTTATGGACATGAGGTATAGCGAAAAGAAGATGATATAAATGACACTTGTCCATAAAAAACATGCACCATAAATGGCGGCATGACAGGTGCGAGTCATAAAATCGATGAGCTCATCCAAACATTGTTTATTTCCACGATCATTCATATATCTCCAATACATATTATCTTACTGAAAATAACGGTCTAGTTTTTAGTTATACAAATTGAAACAGATTTCGGGGACATAATTTCAGTATCCGTGCGCAGGTCTAGTATTCAGAAACCATGTAATACAGCACCTCAGAATTCCAGTACCAATAAACTGTGCTAAGCTGAAGGCTTAACATTACGCTTCTATATTCTTATTCTATCAGCCAGTTCATCAACTAGTTTCTTATTGTTTACTATCTTGACTAAAGAAAATGCCTAACCATGACGAAATGCCGTTGACACCAAGTACCTGAACTAAATTTGGATGCTGCATGCCTCTCTAATAAAATATTATTAAGAAAACTATACGCAGGTTAAAACGCTAATACTGAAANTGTGCGCTTGCATATGGTGTTAAAAGAATTAGAAAATTTAGTTTATTGTATTATTATTTTTGTACCAGAATCCTTTGATTTTAATATTGTGATTGGTTGTTTACAGAGGTTGGTGTTCATATTCAACCCTATAACGAAATGCATTTACTACCACGATGATATTGAACAATATTCAGCAGTCCATAGTCATCAAGTACAATCCCAAATATTTAATTACTAAATTCGAATTTATATACGAAAATATTTGCTAGTTGAAATCATTAGTTTCGTTTTCCTTTAAAGAAATTTGGCATCAAATTGAAATAAAATTTTATGGCTCTTCTTCCAGTTTAGGAAGTTCTTGGATGTGCTGCAGCCAGGCGATCCGATATTTCTTCTTCTTAGGCCCCCACGTAGGCTTTGGTCTGAACACGCTCATCACTTTCTGTGGAGATATTTTATGAATGTTAGTATCAGCTCAGTCAGTATCAGCTCAGTCAGTATCAGCTCAGTCAGTATCAGCTGAGTCAGTATCAGTTGAGTCAGTATCAGCTGAGTCAGTATCAGCTGAGTCAGTATCAGNAGCTCAGTCAGTATCAGCTCAGTCAGTATCAGCTCAGTCAGTATCAGCTCAGTCAGTATCAGCTCAGTCAGTATCAGCTCAGTCAGTATCAGCTCAGTCAGTATCAGCTCAGTCAGTATCAGCTCAGTCAGTATCAGCTCAGTCAGTATCAGCTCAGTCAGTATCAGCTCAGTCAGTATCAGCTCAGTCAGTATCAGCTCAGTCAGTATCAGCTCAGTCAGTATCAGCTCAGTCAGTATCAGCTCAGTCAGTATCAGCTCAGTCAGTATCAGCTCAGTCAGTATCAGCTCAGTCAGTATCAGCTCAGTCAGTATCAGCTCAGTCAGTATCAGCTCAGTCAGTATCAGCTCAGTCAGTATCAATTCCCGTCTCAGTACTCTATCCGCCAAATGCTTAGTGTATCACTAATGGGCGAACTCAGTATCTATCAGTAAGTGCTGCTATATGTATGGTCAAACCATGACACTAAGTCTGTCTATTGCTTATTGAGATTTTTTAGTTGTATTGAAGAAAATATTTCTCTACATTTTTATTTGTAAAGAATTTTTCTCTTCATTTATAAAGAACCAAATATAGAGACCCGATCCGACAGTCCAGTTATGCTTCTATTTGCTACGGCATGACTAGAGATTAGTCAGCGTGACTTCATAGTTAACCTCAAATAATTATCTTTCCTTCACGTCTAAATGCAAAATTCCTAAATCTACTGGGTAATTGAAATAATATTCGTTTTGTTGAATATTTCATGAGAATTAAGTTTGTTCTGGTATCGATTCGCATTCTTATTCAGATATTCATTAGGGTCATGGCTAAGACTTTTCGATAATAAAAATTTTCAATTCTATTCATTTCTAAAATTTATGTTCATCAAAAATGTCCAACATGACTGGTAGTTGCCTCTCAACAAAAATTGAGAATCATATCTCAAAATTGTTTCCTGTTTTTATTGATATTTTATTACTTTGAATAATTGAAAAAAGACTCACATACGTATATTCCGCCTAAACTCACCTCTGACAATCCAGCTCCAGGTGCACAGTCGGCGATCCAGACGGCGTGCAGGAATCCAGCTGGAATGACCAGCAGGGCGCCGACCAGGAGCGCGTAGCCGCAAGCTGCGGCACATTTACAGTTATATTTTATTATTATTTATTAGTTATATATATTTAAAGTTTTATCAGTTATATTTAAGGTAGAAAAATGTACGAGTTTGGCTACTCTTATATTGTTCAGACGATGAACAAAAAGATGCACAGCTGAAGTTGTATTATTTTAGAATAAATTGAAATTTTCAGTAGTTGGAGCTGGGTCTGGAAGATAAATTTCGTTTCGACTAATCGGCCAAAGAACTTCTCATTGATCAGGAAGCAGAGTTTAATATGCATTTATTTGTAATTAATGCATATGAAATATAAACTTACAATACGCAGCGCTCGGTAGATCAGCATCGTTGTGGCGCGGTAGTTTGAAATCGAACAATGAGTAGACCAGGATGGCTGTTAGACCAAAGGGCACGACGACCGCCCAGCACAGTTTCCAGTAAATGCCCAGGTCAACGTCAAGCATAAACTTGAAGTCCCTGATAAGATTCCTTAGGCCTGCTTGACATATATTTAAATGTATTAGTGAGCAAATATTATGGGATGATTTAGGAAATTGTTGTAAGTTGCAATTTACCATGATGGAGGAAAAATATGTTGAATTATTGAATCAAATCAAAATAAAGACATGCTAGAAAAAAAAAGCACAATTAAAAAGTTAGAAACTTCAAAATTATAACAGAATAAATAAATGTTTCAAGGGTGGCTGACCGAAAAAACTGTAAACCATTAAAAAATTACAATCAGAATTATTTTGTCATTTCCGACGATCACAAAGTTATTCATGACCGAGTAGATCACGAAGGCTCTGTTCAGATCTCACCGTATATGTAACAGATCGCTGAAGTCTCAACAACGGCTAATACGAAAACGATTGTACCGCCAGCAAAGAAGTCGACCAAATCCAGAATGTAAAGGCCTTCCTGTATGATTTAAGGCCAAAGTTAGGGTAAAATTTCGAAATTTTTTGATTGCATACGCATTTTCGTTAACTTTTCAGTGAAAAAATTACTTGCAATATTATTCACGAATAATTGTTTTGAAAGATCAACATAAAGTTTTCATTCAAATTAAATTGATCCTGACATGTGAGAGGTCTTTCAAACATTAAAGAAGAAATCAGCTACAGAATTTATTATTCAAATCATCCACTAAATCCATTTCACCAGAGCAAATAAAGTGGAATTTGTAAAAATTATCCTCCTCCCGGCGTAAAAATTTCTCTCCAGAGACAAAAAGTCATGGCAAGGAAATAAAAAAAAATCATTTACTGGTGTCAGGTATGGTTAATTGGAAAAATTTCATTTTAGTCAGGTTAATTGGACCAGATTAAATTTTACCGATGTCAGATAAATTCAACCGGACAAAATCCGGTGCAAAAGACGATGGTGCAAACGACAGCCAATTCGTGACAGTTATTAAAAAAATAATTAGCAAGATTTAAATCTCCTTCCCATCGCTATCCATTAACAATTTTTCACCAGAGTAAATATGCACAAAAGTGAGCCTTTTACCGGAGTCAGGTATATTAGGCCGGTCAAAAATCCGGCGAAGCAGACGACTGCGGACACGACGGCCTTGTTCCAGTGGGGGAACTGATCTAGAATGACGGTGATGACGCCGTTTGTGAGAGCCGTGGCCGAGCCAAGACCCAGGGTGAACAGCATCATGAAGAACAGCACCGCGAACAACTGCTCAAGAAATTGAAATTTTTGTAGTGGAAGTTTCAAAAACTACTATAAAAACCTAAGGATATAGCGAGTATCGAAGCAGATTATTTAGAGGGTGAGTACACTGTTAAGACCATTTAATCTGAAAAGGGCTATCGGAAGGTAGACTAATGCTTGAATAAGACGTATAATTCAGGCCGTTGTTTTAAGAAGTGAGTAGTGTAAATACTTCAACTATCGTGCAAATTGAGAAGAGAGCTGCATGTCATATCGTTTCTCAGTAATTTTACACGCATCCATCCCCAAAAAAATTTTATATGTTTTTATTATTTGCAGAAAATGTATTCGACGTAAAGACTATCAATCAATTTTAAATTATGATTAAATAATTAACATAACATCATAACATAGCGATCTCGGCGCTGAAGTGTAGACCTGAAGGGGCCTGTCGCCGATTGTTCGAATCACCTAAAAATCGATGCTTTGATTTGACGCTAAATTCACCTGAGGTACGTAATCGAACTTAGCGATGGCAGTTGGGTACGTGATGAAGGCTAGCCCCGCCCCCCCTTGCACTACATCGTCAAACGAGTCAGCGTTGATCTCGTGCTTGAGGTTGCCCAGTATGGAAAATATCGTCAGGCCCGCCAGCAGCGATGTTCCAGTATCCATGAAACTGATGATCAGCGAGTCTCTGTAAAATTTCGAAGGAGAAATTGTTGGCTATCATTCAAAAAATGAAGTAATTACGGAACGAATGAAAGTTTACACATTCCTGGTAAAAACTGGTCGAAGTTGCCAGTAGATGCCAGGGCAAGTAGACTCGAGACAATAGATAATTTTCTCTGAATAGTCATGTAAACTCACTAAAAATTAGCGATAAGCAAGAAAAGTAGTTGAAATCTCATGGCCAAAGTAAAGTTACCAGGATGGCAAAATTAGTTGAGAATCTGAGCTCATGGAGGTTTAAAATAATTTATTAAAGACGTTTCTCCATAATTAAATTAAAAATGTAATTTGTAGATAATCAATTGGTTCAGTTTTTACTAATCTTATAAGTTCAGTTTTTACTGTTTGATTAATCGTACAGTGCGTTGATATTTTCTTTTACTTCGTCAGAGATGTAATTTCATTTACGTAATTCATACGAATCCATGTCAGTCAACCCTTTTTACAGCTTCAAAGGTGTTAAATTCTTTACTTACCTATAAACATTGTGTTTGAAGTCATTGTAGCTCGAAAACATTGGAATGGATCCGAAGGCCACCGACAAACTGAAGAAAGATTGAGTCACCGCTTGATACCACACCTACGACAACAAAGATTTATGATGAAATTTTCTTGTAGGAACGAACGAAATTAGGGATCATTTTATTTTGTTATCTGTGATGTAATGAATTCATACTGATAAATGTAATGATAAATGTAAATGATCAGAAACCTGATTAGCCATAAAACAGTCATAATAGCCATAATAATTAAATATAACAAGCTCCTCAAACAGCATTATATGGTGAAAAATTATCCATATCCACAACGTATTCTATTAAACATCTATTAATATTATCTATAATAATATTCCCCGGCAAGCGCCAATAAGGTTTATAATGTAGGATACAGAAATTGCGAAGAAGCATGGATATTTTGAGCGGCACCCTCCATGACATACTATTAATTCCGATTCAAGATTTGTGTTATCTGTTGGTCAAGAGTCGCCATTTCAGGGGCACATGGATCGTGATCGTTGGAAAACCGATTGTTTCGTTTATTGAAACGTTTAATTGAAGCGTTAATCGTAACGTTCACTGAAACATGTCGTTCTGTAGTAACTACACAGAGACGTTTCCTGAATCATTTAAACATTGGCTGACATGATTGTAGTTCGATGGAACGGCAATGAAAATGAAACGGCAATGAAGCGGGTTAAGAACTTTGCTGGAATTAGTGCCGAAATCGGATCGATTTCCGACTTGCACTCATAACAATGGTTCTCCATCTCACGCGACGTTTCATTGAAACCATCCGCACTTCCTTACCGGACCCTAAATTTCTCTTTGAAATTTCACATCTCGTCTCCAAGACGGAATGAGAGTTCATGATGTAGCCTTGGCTTTATCCCAAAGAATAACTATACAATTTGAGGCCGTTTATGCTGTAGGTCTAGTTTTCTACCCTCGAATCTCTACCCTCTTCTACCCTCGAATCTCTACCCTCTTCTACCCTCGAATCTCGCCATCTGGCAGTACTGCTAAGGATGATGATATCATAATTAATGTTCACGTTTCCGTCGAGGAGTCTCTCCCACTGAGGAGTGAGGAAGTACATGATGCCATCGTAGGCCCCCGGTAGCGTCACGCCCCTGCCTAGCAGCGTGAACAACACCAGGTACGGGAACAACGCTGTGAAATACGCCGTCTGTAACGTCCAATTGAAAACACTGTTAATTACTGGAAAATTCACGTGTATTTTTATTTGGTTTGAGCTACAGCATTATTCACATGAGACTTTTCACAGAAAAACCATAAACTGGTTAATTATTAGCAGATTCACATATATTTTTATATGGTTTAAGCTATAGCATGAATCAGAAGAAACCTTTCACAGAAAGCCAATTGATATTTTACTCGTCAGATTTAAAGGTTGAGATATAATATATCTCCCAAAAATTAACACTTCGAGTTGACGAACCTTGCCCGCAGACTGTACGCCCTTCACGAGCGTAAAGAAGAGGACGAGCCACGAGCCAGCCAGACACAGCGCAAGCTTCCAGTCCGGTTTGCCTATGCCTGATGTCCACGTCGCGGCCTCGTGGACCACGTAACGTCTGAGAGGAAATTTATTCTCCAATTTATTAGAAATTGATTGAGGTGGAAATTATTTTCATTGTTCTAGTAGCTGACTCTTCGATGTATGTTAATTTTTGCATGAAAAATTTGATCAGCAACATTCATTTAAAGTTTAAACGAAGAAAACGATATTCACTTTAACTTGTATCAGCGTTTTTATTATCTTTGAGTGATTAGATTTATCAAGCATTAACGTAGCTAATTCACTAATACAAGAAGTTACGAAATGTAACATACACCTAAATGTCTAAGTAACGTTACTATTTTTATTTGGATTTATGTTCAAGGTACCTGAAGAACTGTTCAGAGCTGCTCTGTTTTGAACTGTTCGAGCTGAAGCCCAGGGATGAATTGGAAGACACGGCCACGCAAGAGTCCATAGCCGCCCATGCTGGGTCGCACACTGACCACGGCAGCTCACTCTGACCAGTGCGTTAATTTGAATTTAGACACAAAATTTCTACGTCAGGTGAAATTTTTCCTAAGAATACATATTTTTTATAACTTAATATGCTCCTTGAAATTCGTGATAGGGAAGCAAATTTATTTTAATTATTATTTCATATTTCTAAGTTTTGCTGCAGGTATAGTGAACCAGTTTTTAAATACTGTTTGTGCTTTAGAAACTGCTGTTGAGCGCGTTTTCTAGCAGGTATCAGGTATAGTGGTAGATAAAAGCACTGTGAGGTTTCCAAAATATCCAGGTCCAGCAAAGTATAAAAGTTTTGTAACGTAAGTTGAATAAACGAAAAAAAACAATAAGCCTATTCTGGGAAATGAACCGTGAGAATGACGATGTAAGGTCATGAACTTGTGACGTCATGAACTTGTAAGGTCATGAGGATGTAACGTCATGATGACGTAACGTCGGAACGATGTAACGCCAGAACGATGTAAAGTCACGACGATGTAACGTCACGACGATGTAACGTATGACGATTCAAAGGATCTAAAATAATGTAGTCACCTGGAAGCTAACACAGAAGTAGAAGACGGTCAAAGCCATAAGAGAAACGTAGTAAGTCAGGATCGCTGCCGTGGCAACCACTTGTGAGTAACCAACGCCTGAAATTGCGAACATTAAAAGTAAAATTTTCAATCAATTCAATACAATTCAATTTTATAATTTGTATTATTAAATGATTTTGCAGTACATCCGTAAATTGATTTCTAGAATTAAATTTGTTATGTTGTGCTTTCATCATGGCAACTGATTACAGTAGATGTCATAAATTTTCCAATCGTTTTAAAAGGACTATAAGGATAGTGGAGTTTTATAACAATGATGTATACGTCAGGAAGATACGGACGGACAAACCACTCAAAGAAAATAGTGATAAGTGTTTACACAGTTCTGCAGCACATACGCAGAACTGTCTAGACGTAATGTTATTGCTCACAAGAACTTTAAAAACTGATGCCAATGCACCTTCTATTCCCTTCGACTCGATATTGTGCAAATTACGAATCATATGTTGCAAATTCTGAACAATGTTAAAATGAAACAATTAAGTTTGATAAATGAGTACTACTACAATAATTATTTATTGTTCGAGCACGAGTATTCAAGATCTTGCATGCAGATGTTGAGTTCGTGTGAAAGCAATCATTTACAAAATTTCCTTATTTAAATTCTGCTTTGAATAAAGAACGACAAATGCCGAATAAATGCAAGTTTAGTCACTAGAGTTGCTTGGTAAAAGTCCCAAGTACGTATTTTAATTCTAGTTTGGGCTTATTATTATATTATATTATACTAATTATTCATAATTTAATCCTAATGTATGAACAAATTATAATACAAATTTGACGCATGTTTATCAAAACCATGGATGTTGGGGTAAAATAAATGCATATATAATTTGGGTAAAGTAAAGGCTTGTGGTAAAAGAAATGCACTACTGGAGCAAGAGAAATGCATTACTGGGGTTAAATAAATGCGTAATTGTGGTAAAATAAATGGATTACTGGTAGAAAATAATTCATTATTGCGGTAAAAATACCTACCTTTAATTGCCGGTACGCACTTCCACAGTTTGATGCATCCGTAGGAACTGAACTGGCCCAACGAAAGTTCCAGGAAGTAGAGAGGCTGTAAAGACGAAAAATAAAACCTTATTGGGTGGTGGGGATATCAGGAACCTAGAACTGAAGTGATCCATCAAATAAGAAATTTGAAACATCAACGGTGTAGTTTGTCTGCTCGCAACTTGAAACGATTCACAATATATTACCATGTTTAAAGTTTTGAACGTGTTTTAAAACCCATCCGCGTAAATATTTTGCTGAATAAAAAAGTCTTGCTGCAAGAAATTAACTTCACTTATTTATTCTTAACTTAAAATTTCTAGAAAGATGAAGTAGTTTAATCAATTCTTTATTATATGCGCAATGAAAAAGAAATCGTTGCACAGATTGAAAAGATGAATTCAAACAAATTTACCAATATCCGTTTACTATTTCAACCAGAATTGAAATCTTCGGTACAAAAATTTTTCGTTGTATTCTACCTCCTTTAAATACCACACTCTCGGAAAGTATCGTTTAGTTGAGCTATTCTAAACTAACAAAGGAATTAAAAGTTTCAAGTTTACCCTCCCAATGAAGAGAAGCACCACAAGGTAGGGGATGAGGAAGGCTCCTCCCCCGTTCTTGTACGCTGTGATGGGGAACCGCCAGACATTCCCCAAGCCCACCGACAACGCGATGCACGACAGTAAAAACTCGATAGGATTGCTCCACTGTTGTCTTCCTTCCCCTTCTTCATCACCATCTTTTACGTTGGCTATGGAGATTTCATCAGAAAAGCACTTATCACTATTTTCTTTGAGTGGTTTGTCTTTATTCGAATCATGAAAAGTTGTTCTGGAGACGTTAGGAGAGGCGAGAGAGCTGGCACTTTCCGGGCCTTCTCTTCTCCTAGACGTCGAGCCTGAGTTCGTGTAGACGCCAGGCAGATCTCCCTGTAGGAGAAATCAAGGAATATAATTGTCATTAATCGGTTTAAACGACTGAAGATAAACAAAGAATAATTTGTTTCATAATTATTGTAGTTGAGCTCAATAATCTTAATCTTAGCTGTGAATGGCATCTTGTCTTTTTTACGAATAACAATTTTAATGAGCATGGTACTGATAGACAAGCTCGGCGACTGGGAAGACTTAAAGCTAATTGGAGATAATAAGAATACTTTGTAAATTGACAAATTGTATAGTAATTGCTGTCACTTGAATAATTATTATGAAAGTTAATAACCATTAGTGTAAATAAATGTGAGTAATAAATAAATCGAAATAGTTAAATATTAACTATAAGATCTTCGAAATCAGGTATCATTTCCTTATTTTATAACTTCCGCTTAGGAATTCAGATAAGATTGTCGTGTCTAACTTTACGGCGTTGGGTCGTAAAGTTCGTAGGGTCGTAAAGTTCCTCTACCCTTTGCGTCATAACTTTATCGCGGAAAATATTTGGTTAGTTGATAACGTATTATAAAGGTCAGGGATATAAGAATGATTTATAACAAATGTTCGCTTTTACTCACGTGGTCTATGATACCAAATTTTCCTTCAGTGTCGTCGTACGAAATGTTTACTTTCCCTCCACCATTCTGTGAATTACAGAACATTCAGCTTTAGAAAATTTATCATATGGAATTTTTCCAAGTAATCATAGCTTAAATATGAATTTCAATGCGATCTACTTCTGTTTGCATTTCTACATGGTCCTAGTAAATAAAATTACAATCGCTTTTAATTTTGTTAGTAATTGTGTTCTATGTTTCCTTATAGGTTATAATGGTTTCATTTCTGAGTTCTTTTAATATCTGAACTTTTTGGGTATAGATTGGAAAGTTATTTCTGCTGTGAAATTCACTCACCCGACCAAACTGAGTGATATGGTCGGACCTCATCTTGGCGTAGGTTTAGAAGTATTAAGTTTTGAATAGAATTTCATGTGTACTTCATTTTAACTTATTTGTACTAAGATAATTCGGTTACGTATACGCTTTGCATGTTTCAAAACTCTTAATGTGGAAGTCTAAGCCTTTTGAAAATCAACTACATCAATCAACTAAAAATCAAATTACATCAACTCTCTGTTATTTTCCGTATATTTCAACAGCATCCTTATCTCCGTAAGGCCGCACTACGACTGTTCAGTTTGAGATTCGATGCACTCGACGTAAACCGTCTTCTCGTCCTTCGAATTAGCTGGAGAGAACACCCCATGTCACGGCTGAGGTGACTTATGCATCTTCCTGCTGCAGGTTTTTCATCACTCAAGGTGCGACAGATTTGTTTTCAACAACAGACACGCGCACAAAAGCCCTGACACGAGAGCTGGGTTGCCTTGCAATGAACTTTACTCATTTCAGGACACGCTTGGACGATCATGATGGTGTTTGCCAAGATTCAGTGGTCCATGTTTGCCTAGATCGCGTGTCCATGTTTGCCTAGATCACAGGTCCGTGTTGGGCTTGATCAAGGTCAGTCGAGAATTGTTTGACTCTCTTTTGTAGTCCTGGTAATATGACTCACGTTCTCATTTTCCTATGTACTGGATGAAATTTTTGCATGAATGCTTCACGTGTTATCACGTGTGTAAGTAATAGATTTCACCGTGAAAAAATTTTCACATAGTGTCATGGATGCTATGCACTGGACAAAATAATCGAATGATTTCGTTGAGTATCATCATACACAAGTAATAGGTTTAACTGAAAAAATTTGTTATATATTCTCATGAGTCCAGCAATAATTTTTTACTTCCAGAACATCTTTTGAATATTCTCGAAGTCTTCCATAGAAGGAATTAGGTAAATGAGATATGTTTACAATTTTTAAATTTCCTAAATATTTCCATCGGAGATATAATAGAAGCCGTATAATACTTTTGCCATTTTATAAATTTAGCGGAAAATTTCCGTTCAATTATTGTCGCTCTCAAGACTACGGGCGTGTAAGAGGAGTCGCGTTCATTGCCATGTTAAGTGGCTACAGTTCTATTAAATTTCGGAAATTTCAAGGCAGAGTCGTAAGTAAATACAGCAACAAGTAGTAAGAGTAACTATTATAACAAACTTTCTGTCATTCTGAAATTGGATGGTCATTAATTATATTGCTCCATTGATTCGTCGCCACTAATATAAAAAGAATTATTTCCCCGCATAACTGAGCATTATTTTATGTTATCTTGTATGTCGCGGGATGTAATGCATGCTGACGAAAAATAATTTTGTTTTATTATTATATTTTGATACGGACAGGTCTGAGCTCATGAATTCATGTCAGCAGAGCCCACTTTGAGGGAGGAATTAATACTTACCAGAGCTAGCGTTTTATTATCTGCATAATTCAATAACAATTACTAAAGAAGTAGTCAACATATAAATGTTCCTCCCTTCTGACTCTATAGAACTGAGCCAAATTGTTCGGTTCTAATCTTAATTTTATTCTCGAGGTTGAAAACGAGCACATGAAACTGTACCTATGCACTTATTTATTCTCAGACAGGAATTTTTAACCTCGGGGTACAAAAAAATATTTATTGGAGGTTATTAACAATCCTGACGAAGTCAGACTAATGTGTACCCACACTATTCCCTTAGCATAAATATATAGAAAATATCAGTACTGGTGTTCTATTATACAAAGAACTATTCTCTCGTAAGCTGTCATTGCAGCATAATCATTCAAGTCTGTTAATGCTGCACCAGACCTCTGACGCTCAGTCACCTGTCATTACCTGAGAGTGTTGGACCATCGATTTCATATAAAACTCACTTATAGATCGTATAGCTACTGCGCCGCTTGAAAAATCCGAATCACAAAAGAACAAGGTTATTATTGGTTATTTTTATTCTTGAGAAAAGAATGAATATTATTTATTATGATAATAATAATAGTATTTATGGTAATGAAAATAAATGAGCGGGCCGCATATATTTTTTCATGTTTCATTTCACTCCTGTAAAGCCTAATTATTCATTAAATTGTTTTTTTTTTCATTCAATAACAGCCGTATATTATAATATCATTGGCATAGAATGCGAGTTATCATAGATTATCAGGACATCCTCACTGAAGAATTCACTCGTAATTTTCTTACAATTACCAGAAACTTTCATTACCACAATAGTTCAGGTAGGCTTAGAATTCCATCTTGGTTATTTGTTAGGTCACATAATTATTAAAGAAGAGAATAGATCAATGAAGAATATATGAATTAATCATGATAATTATGAACATTATGTATCCACGAATAGTAAACGCACAAATTTTAATTGTCATTGAACAAGCTTCACTTCATCGTTATACATGGTAAGGGCTTGGACAGATAATTTTTAGACATCGTGACACGCTGGAAAGTCTTTTAAAGACTAATTTTAGTAATAGTTACATGAGGCAAAGATTCAGATAAAATTAGTTCACGTGTTATTCACGTGAACTAATTTTATAAAATAAAATAAAATAAAATAAAATGTTATAAAATAGATAAGGAATAAATTGATTATCTCAAATAATAATGAAGTCATTTTCTATGTCAAATAAAACTGATCAGAATAGGTAACTCGCTGAATAATTTTACTTATTTTTAATCGCCTAACGAGATGAAATTTCTGGCTTTGCATCTCACGTGGCTATATATTCAATTACATCACATTGTGAAGAAAAATTCGAGTTCACTTTGGTGAGGCTTAACGATGATTCGTTGGAGTTCGTATTGATTTCTACAAAAATCGAAGACGCAAAACTTAAAGAATGAACGTGAATATACAAATATATCATTTTAAATTTCATAATATTAGAGTAAAACCGACAAAATAAAAAACAAACATCTGTGGCAAACAAATAAGAATAAAGCTCCTATCGAATCATCGAGAATACTGGGTTGATTTTGCCATGAGTAAAATACGAAAATAATTTTATTTAGAAGGAAATTTATTTATATCAATAATTTTACTTAGTAGTTGTTTTAATAAGCAACGAATTCGTTAGTCGTGGTTGTGGTTCCACCGCGAACATACGGGATATGAAGCTAGCCGACTGACCGCATCCAATACACATCGCATTGAGAATGAACGTTCGGAGACGTTGGTTATTATACATTATTAATAATACAGGAGATTGGTTAATATATCATATGATATACATCGCTCGAGCGTGCAGCAGGTCGCACGACGATGAGCTGTAGAGAAGAATTAATGTAAGAATAATGTATATGATAACACATTCTGGTAAAAACACGTTAAATATTTTTGATCACATTCCTGAACACAAAAACAACGTAAAATTATATTGTATCTCGATAGCTCGTATATTTGTGACTAGATATCACGCAATGTTTAATGATTGGCTCGAAATTTATGGAAGAATTTTTTGTAATATTTGGAGGAGCGCTTTTTGAAAGTATCATCTATATGTCATTAAAACTATTTCGAATTAACTGTAATTCGAAATTGTAATTCGAAAGTAATTGTATTAATTGTAAAATCTCAAGCATTTGCAAAATTACCGGTGATGAAAATACTTTAATAATAAAGTGATAGTAGTAATTAGTAATATAGTAAAAGTATCTTCTTTTCAAGAGGATTAGTTTCCATTAAAATGATGCTTCGTAACTTTTGATTATAATTCAGATTTTAAGCTGATTTCGTTTTTCCATGCGCCTGATAAATAGAATGGTTTCTTTATTATATAATTGTTCATTTCAAATTGCATAAATTTTTTCTGAAAATTAATTTGTTTGTTGCTCGTTTTTAATCATGAACATGTAAAAATATATAAATTATTGCAGCATGACAGCAAATTATATGTAGGAGTAATCGGTCAAATGTCAATGTGTAGACGTAAGCAAGATCAATGAATATTTTTTATTCAGGACATGGCATCTTATCAATATCTGTAGAAACATTCAAGTAAGTAATAATAAATAAATCTAATTACCGCAAAATATTATAACATATTTTTGAGTTCATCCGAATGAAGCCTTTATAACTTCCTATTCTTATTATTATTATTATTATTATTATTATTATCATTATTATTAATAATAATTTTTGTAACATTTATATCTTCTATCAGAATGTCAAATATTGGTAGTTCGTAGCAACATTAGGGGCAACCTAATATCACTAGCCTGATATATTCTGATATATTATTTTTTATATCCATACTGACCTGACGTTAGAGTGTATGTGCTTTGGGTTAGGGTTCCAGCCACGGTAGTTCCATTTCCAGCCACGGTAGTGTCCGTTCCAGCCACTGTCGTGTCACCTCCAGTCACGGTAGTTACACCTCCAGTCACGGTAGTTCCACCTCCAGCTGCTGTCGTACCACCTCCAGCCACTGTCGTACCACCTCCAGCCACTGTCGTGTCACCACCAGCTACTGTCGTACCACCTCCAGCCACTGTCGTGTCACCACCAGCTACTGTCGTACCACCTCCAGCCACTGTCGTACCACCTCCAGTCACGGTAGTTACACCTCCAGTCACGGTAGTTCCACTTCCAGCCACAGTAGTTCC
>NW_025936118.1:0-603 GCF_000764305.2 Hyalella azteca | reverse complement strand
ATTTTGCGCCCTGGTATCCCAGGGCGCAATAATATTATCCCATACCCTGGTATCCCATAAATCTCGTTATCCCCGTGATACCTAATGCAATCTAAAATTATATAGTTTATTATTGAAATGATATAAAGACTTCTTGAAACATATATTTTATGTAGAAGATAAGATCTCCATTACACACTTGGTTCAAAAGATAGAGGGAGCTATTTTGCTTCGTTCAAAATATATTTTTTTTATTATTGCAAAATCATATTTTACTATATGATTTTATTTATTTCCATATCTGCAATCGTGAATAATTTTAGTAGTATTAACTGAAAGTTTTCATTAATGATATGTCCTCATTGTTCCATCTTAAGTTGTTGTGCAATCTTTGAACCCAAATAAGAATGTTTATATGCACTTATTAATTAATAAATTATCATGAATTACCTAACGCATATCCATTTTCAAGTGCTTGCAAGCACTTAATTTGATTAGAATAGACAGGCGACGTTTTGCTGTCCTTGGTCTATACTTTCAAAAAAGTTAAGAGATCGTAAGTTCATCAGCCAATCATTGACGGCCTTTCAAGCAAAATCCACCAATCACAGACAAGAAAATAGA
>NW_025936117.1:0-2245 GCF_000764305.2 Hyalella azteca | reverse complement strand
AAATTAAAAAAAATCGCCGATGTCCTTGCGTGTCTCAATCCTATAGCGCGACGTCCCATACGATAACTTCGGTCCGGCCATGTTAAATAATTATTCAAATTAAAATGTTAGAATGCCATTCATGCTTTGCGATTTCTCTTTTTTAATCTTCTGCCTTTTGACTACATGTTATATCTCCATAATATGTTGTATACGTGTATTCAATTGGGATATCAAGTTTGGATTTTCGTTTGCCGCTGGTAAACGAATCATTTCCATGACACCGAACCCCTAACCGGTATTTCTCTGATGAAACAACCACTCAGGTCAACAGTTCAACACAGTCCCCCTCTACACATTAAGACCTGCCTTGTCAAATCAACTCGCCCAGCGCAGAGTGTTGCTGCTCGTGGGTGTAGCCAGACTGGGAGGCACGAGCAACAAACTGTAACATTTCGTCAGCGCGATGATCAAGCAGAAACAGTTGATCTAACAGCCTTGAAAAGATTCTTATCGTCCCGAAAAAGGTTATCCTCCCGCACGACTGTTTCAGAATGTGAAAATTTTCTTAATGAACGATTTTTTTGGTTGAAGTGAGAATATTTTTGGCGTCGAGTTTGAACGAAGCTCTTGGGAAGTTTTGCGTAAGCCAAAAATCAGCAAAACTTGAGCTCGAAGGAGGCAAGAAATACAAAATTCAACAATCACCACACTCATGTCTTATTTATTCGGTTAAATTTGAAGCTTTGGGAACAAAATGAGACGCTTTTGTACTACTAGGGCGTTTGATGAAATAACTGGAAATACAAAACTTGATGAAGAAATTGGATCAGAAGTCTGCGAACATAAAAGAAGGTTATTTTTTCAGCCAGCTATTTGAGTGATAGAAGGTAGGGACGAATGGTAGGTGTGAAGTCTTTATTATTACTTTTCTGTCATCCTTTTGCCCATTTTCAAACCTATTCAAATTTCTTTTATTATATATGGAACGAGCCCTTGAAGTTTTTTAAACCGGACGTTACGATGGTGTCTTGGTGGAACAATAATATTAATACTACATAGTCAACGTGCAGGGGAAGTGTCCAATTTTAAGCTTGTGTTAAGTCAACATTAACTGGCTTTAAATGCAGCAAACGTTAGTTTAGTTTCCATGATCACCTATTGACTCCAATTTGGAAAAATTTCCCTATAAATCGTTGAAATCGTCGGCTAAGCCCCTACAAAAGAATCCATGCGCACGCATTCATTCAATTGTCCATTAACATTCAGCATCGCAGAGAAAACAACAACTTCAGAAATACAAATATTGAAATATTGTGGATCGATTAACCAACACTGACCACTGATCTGCCGCTGCTAGAATGAGGTCCAACGAACGCGGTCTTGCAATTCTCAACTTCAGCCTCATAATTTTTCAGCCGCTCTAACGTCAACTACCATTAGAGGTAGCTACCTGACGTAATTTAACCGCAAGATTATCCCTATATGCATGGTTAAATGGTAAAATTATTATTCATTTGAATTACTATTCAAATTGGTCATAAGGAGGTTAGGACATATATATTAACTTTTCCGATTGAAATTAATTGTTGCAAATATAATTATCACTGATTTATTTCCTTCATATAACCAATTACTCAATTCTACCTCACTTTGACAAATTAAACAATTTACCGTTAATTATCGTAGAAGCCTCGATGATGTAGCAACGTCTTCTATTAAACATGTTACCGGGTTTTCAATTTTCAAACGTGTGTTGAAGTTCGGCAAACCTGAGGAGGTGGCCAACTGTCAAATTTTTATTAACAATTATCCGTGTTCATTAATTGTACTTGTAAATTTAAATCGTAATAAGTATGATATGTGGTGATCGATCCCTTTTTACAAGACTTTATTGATATATTCCTGGCTAAGCTTTGCCATCCTCATTTCATAAACGGAAACATTGCCGTGGAAGTATATGACCAAGAGACTAAGAGTCGACTTTGAGAACGGATATTGGCAAATATTCATATTAATCATATAGTATTAATTTTATTGCCAAGAATTGTTGAGCATTGATCTGTTTAGTCCATCCTGATATACACTCAATGGTGCATTTGCATGAAAGCAACTTGTGTATGCAGAAGTTTAGGCTTATGAGAAAAGGTATTAGTTAACTACGTGTAGTTGGTGCCCAAAAGTAGTTTGGTGGCGTCAAAAATGTTGTTGGATTTTATGATTACCATTTACCATCCTCATACCAACCTTCGTATTAATATAATAG
>NW_025936116.1:12120-26240 GCF_000764305.2 Hyalella azteca | reverse complement strand
TACCCATGCTACAATAATATTTGTACAGTCCTTCACGTGCGTGAATTTATTTTCAACTTTCCATTCCAAGATAATTATATATCAGCCGCATTTCGTACATGATTAATGAAGATTTTTTTCGTAAAAACTAATAATTAATGCTATAATAATTCAATGCATTACAGTACTGAAAGCCAGACGTTCATCTTCGTTCGCCTCAGGTGGCTTTGGCTCCGACAGATGGAGCCGCCGACGAGCTCTGCCAATGCATGCCGCCTGCAGCCAATCTTGAAATTCGCTCACGAAGATGAAGTAGAGGACGAAATTCGCTGAGAAACCAACGAGCTCTGTCATATTGGCCACACCACGAAAAATCTGAAAAACAGACAAATGATTAAAAAAAATCTTGTTGGGAAATTTGTTATTAACCCAAAGTTATAGGCTTTCCGCCGTTCCAGTTTAACAACGTAAAACTGCATTATTAAAATACTGGTAATCTGAATACCACATAACATATTTACGTCAGACACAATATAGAAGGGATGCATGCCAGAGGCCAGCATTGCCCAAGACCAGCATATCTTTCAATCCTCCTTTCCGTACGTAAGCGTGCTAAAGGGAAGAGTAGTCTAAGGGAATATACGTTAAAAGCCAAAGGTACGAATCCCTTTCATGGAAATTAACCAGCCAGCTAATGAGAAGTAAGCCACCAATACAATCGCTCCACGCCGTATTTAAAACCGCCCAACAGCTCTATCCCATGCCGTCTAACATCGTCACGATTTTCGGTAAGCAACTCCCTGCGCCATACCGCTGTTGATACACAGCCAGCACTCCAGCCCGTCCGTTCGTCGCAGCTGTTTTCCCCCGGCATAACTCTACCTCCACGCTTACCCCGTCTCCCCGCCTTTTTTCACCGACTGCCGGATGGCTTTTCTTAGTTTCTGCTCGCTCCACTGCATTACGTTATGAAAAGAGGATTTATACGAGTTGCAACCTAACCTAACCTAATTCGGATAAGCATCAAAGGTCTGCGAGAAAAGCCTCCAGTTAGCCATGCGACAATGGTGGAGAGTCGGGGTAAGTGTGGGGGGAAGAAGTAATAAGTCCAGCAGCTATCTCAATCAATCGTCAGTTATGGAAAGATCGGGTTCCAAAGGCCGGATCCCTTGTGAATCAAGTCACGAAAAGTTCAAGAATCGGCAACAGGCCATGGGCCTATTTCTTCAATGCCGACACTTCTATTCTATTCTATTCTATCACTCTGTCGTTGCAACCGTGTCTTCTCATATTGTAATCTTGCTGTTCATTGTTCATGCCAAGGTGGATAACTTTACATTTGTCAGCGTTTTAAAACGCAGCTGCCACTTATCAGCCCTGTCAACCAGCCTGTCAAGATCACCTTGTAACTGTACTTTTTGCGACGTATTCTTCACTTTTTTGTAAATGTTTGTGTTGTCAGCATACATCGAGCACACGCTATAACACAGCTTCTAGCGGATCGTTTATTAACGCAACGAATTTAGAATGATCATAAACATACATATGTACAACGAATGATCATATACATTGAGAATTAGACAGTCAAAGAAATTAATGAAACTTCTCCCAATAGTGATACACTTTTGCCTCTATGTGGGTCGCTTCGACTCAGTTTGGACTGGAAAAATGACGCATCAGAGCTACACGCAGCAAATGCGTCACTGTTTGGACAACATGACCCATTCATTTATTTGAGTATACGGTCATTCATGCTTACATCCATGGAAGTGAATGAAAAGTCCTCAGCGTAGTGCGCCTACTCGGTTCTCAAGCTGAATCAACCGCGACAATGTCCGGCGTTCTTGTTTGGTCGAACGAAACTCTGAACATGATAACTGGAGCCGTGCTAATGGTGGTATTGGCGTTGGAGAATAGGCCGAATTAAAAGCCTGTCGCCTTATAATGCTCTTAACTTGTATACTGTAGATATGAGGACTTTTGACCAGATCTATGCAAAACTGACGTTGAAGTTAAGTAGCTACTGAACAGCCGTGAATTAGTGATGTTGGAGACACTTCTAGTCTAAATATATAGTATTGCACAACTTCATCTAGTCAAAATCCTTACTGCTGCTTGCTTCATCTAGCTGCTTTCAAATTCGGAGTTTCTATTCGGTGGAGTCCATTATAAGTTCATACTTATGATGGTATCGATGATGTGGAACACTTGTGCTCAGAGTAACATCTGTCTGAAAAAAGTGCAGCGCTCACAGCACGACATTTTCGCGCCAATTCGCCGCATGAACTTGATATTGATGCTGCAGCTGCGTGAAAATATTTGCTGCGCTGAAAGTAACTCTCGCAACCAAAGAATTGCATATGAAAAGCGTATACTTCACCCCGTTATCGTACGCTCTCAAACTGCGTGCACTTCAACACATTATCGTACGCTCTAGAACTGCGTACACTTCACCCCGTTATCGTACTCTCTCAAACTGCGTACACTTCATCCCGTTATCGTACGCTCTCAAACTGCGTACACTTCATCCCGTTATCGTACGCTCTCAAACTGCGTGCACTTCATCCCGTTATCGTACGCTCTCAAACTGCGTGCACTTCATCCCGTTATCGTACATTGTCGTTGTTGCTGCGCAGAGTTCTCTGCTGCTTGCCATTCTGGGGGAACTGCCCAGATAATTTGACAAAATATTTATTTATTCATATTCATTATTAAGGTAGCAGATTATATTTGTTGCTCGGGATAGAGATTTCTTGAGATTTATAATAACTTAGTCAGATCGCTTCTAATGCCATAATAATTATTTCTGACTTAAAGACATGTGGATTAGATAAAGTTATTTTTTGATCGCGATACAAAAAAAAACTTCAAGTAAAAACAGTTTCTTAATTTGTAGAAAAATTCTTTTCTTTTTAAATTCATGTATTCTAGATAAGAGTACCAATAATGAATTGTGAAGACGCTGCATCAGCCGATGTTCACCGAGTTTTTACCTATGGGAGTTCTTCACTATAGGTTCAGTGGCTGCAAATCTAATCGCAAATAAGATATCGATCGGTCTGCAAATTCGAATGATTTTCCAGCTATTTAGTTGCCAAGTTTGTGCATGGAGAAAATTTATTTGAACTTTATATTAAAACTGCTATTAAGAAGGTTAATTTGGCCCACCGGTATTCATGAAGTGTGCGACAATCTGACTATTTTTGCGACGCAAACGTGATTTATATTTTATATTCCACCGTTCGGTGTACCATATTTTATAAATAAAAATTTCCATCGAAGATACGAGAAAAAAACCAAATAAGAAGTAAAAATTCCGTAGATTAAGGCACAATTTCTGCTTCCAGTATAGAGCATTGCAGTTGTCAAGACATGCCCAGCGGTTCATGAGGGAACCACAAAGTTCATGAATTAATGACCCCGCGCTAACAAGTAGTTTCAGCTCCTCTCTCTCCTCCGCGGACCTTGAGTGGCCAGCGGCCGGCCAGAGCATGCTGCCCACTGGCTGTTCAACGGCCACCTGAAAGCCGCCCCTTGCCTAAAGAACAGTATTCGTGTGGCCTGGCCTGGGACGTGCTAGCCACATATATGTCGTTGAAGTGATCACGGGACCAAGGCTTGGTGACGATCGATTTAACGCGTGAGCTCAGATTTTACAGCGACCTGCCGGTATCGGAGAACTGAAACTTCGCAGCTCTGAGATGCAGAGTAGTTAAAGCAGAGTACTATGAAAGTAACGGAGAAAAATTCCCTGCGTTTGTTCACTAGATCGGTGTACATGGGGAGCAACGTGGTGCTGTTAGATGACCCGCTGAGCGCAGTGGATGCCGTCGTGGGTCGCCATCTTTTCAGCCGCTGCATCCGTGGCCACCAGCGCTACAAGACCGTCATCCTCGTCACCCACCAGCTGCAGTACATCCGCGCGGCTGATATCATCCTCGTGCTCAAAGAGGTGAGGGGAAATGTCTTGGACACCAAGTAAATGTACCACTTTCTATTCGCACTGAAATGGTATTTTAATGAAATCGTCGCTGATATTCTATTATTAATATGAAGTTAATTACTTAACTCGTTTAGAAACATTAATGTTGGTTTGTAAATGTTGCATGTTAAAATATTTTGCCCTTGGAGGAACGCAAATTTCATCGCATGAATTTGTTCTTCGTGGAAAATTTCTGCATATACGCCTGGGTTGTCGTACCCGCACGTATATCATCAACTTAATTTTGTTCCTAAATAATCATAGCCATAAAGCAGTGACTTATATGTATATAATAATACTTACTTATGACTTATAAATATAATATAAATATTTTTCTTTTATCGAAAAGTTGTTAGATGATTTCATTAATTATACTGATTATATTTTCTAAGAATGTCCACGTCTGACCTTTCATGAATATTTTTTATATTAAGATCAGTTCCCTCACTCCCACAACGGCCGCAACCTCTATCCACTGTCGTGGTTTTCGTTTCCACGTCTGATGAATAGCTGCTGGCCGTGCATCATTCATAACCTACACACGTTACCGACTGCTATTTGTATTCGAAGTTCCAAAATGAGTGATACTTTTTAAAAAGCAATGGACTTTGGGGCTTATGTGGGTCATCCTGGCCTAGTTTGGCCTGACAAAAGAATGTATCAGTTGAACGCCAGCTATGGGTTAAGGCAGTCTGTCGCTATTTGGATAACATGACACATCCTTTTTCATTAGTATTGATTTATGTTGAATTTATTACGGTGATGGTGTCGCGTGGGAGGAATGGTCGGCGGAAGGCTGAAGCCAAAAACCCATTTCGCCACCCAAAACATGAATAGATATTAAATTTTTTCTGCGATTTTCCTCAGCAACAGCGAAAATTTTTTTTATATACCATGTAGTTGATCTGCATTTATCAATAAATTAATTTAACATGAAACTGTACACTCGCAGCTTCAACTTCTTTAATGAGAATAAAGATAGGACTTTAATGAAAACATTTAACCTAACCCCCGCAGGTGCAACTGAAAGAGGCGGTGATGGGGAGCCCTGAAGGGCTGGGGTTCAATATAGTCTCCAAAGGGGGCAGTAACAGAGCGGAGGGCAGCGGCAGCTCGATCTTATGTCTGGCCAGAGCCATCTTCTCTCACAGCGCCGTCTTGCTGATGGACGAAGCAACAGCCAACGTCGACCCAAAGTCAGGGACGATTCTAAATTATTATATTGATAATTTTCTATATCTTTGAATAACTTTATTGAAATGGTTTCAATTCGATTAAAACGGCTGATTCCTCTGTATTTCATCTCAAAGTTTACTTTGGTGAAATGAGGGTTTTTGTCAACTCTAATCGTGGAACTGTAATCGTTGGTTCGAAGCATCAGAAGTCCTTGCGTTTTATATAGTAATTTCTTTCTGATNTTTAAAAGCCTTAACAGAGCCTGAGGCCTGTATATAATTGAATTTGTTTAGTCAAGTTATAGAGAAATTACAACTTTACAAATGTGAATCCAATTCTTGAGATTCGAATGCGCAACTGATCGACCACATAGAAAGACTTCACGAACATTACGTCATATTGATACTTTACGGAAGTTGAAAGTTGAGACGAAAGCTGTAGCTAGGAAGTCGAAAGAGACTTCGCAAGTCGCCGTGCGGAGTGCGTCTAAAGACTTTTGCTCAGCAACAAGCAGAATATAAGTAATGAGTCTCTGTTATGTAATTTTATTTCTCTGTTGAATGACCTCACGAGAGCAGCGAACACAGAAACTTGATTCTCGAATCTCGATTGGGAATATTGAGAACGTTATGCACATCTCTTTGTTGTCCATACATTTCTTTTGTAAAAACATCAACATTCTGGAAATAATAACTCTCTAAACTGATACGCATCGTTTACATTGGACTTAAAACAATTTATTTTTGCATTTATGCACAATAAAACTCATCATTTTTTTCGACCTATAACCAAACGTAAATTCAGACTCCATTTATTACTTTATTTGGGCCATAAATTATACGGCATTAACAATTAATGCGTTCATTTTGCTCATTTCCTGCTTCAACACGCTAATATTTTGTCATTATATTCATAGTGACTATTCAGTGTCAAATTAACAGACTAATTCTATTAATTTTTCTCAAGAGAATCTTTCCTACGTCGCAATCGGTTTCTATTTTGCGTATCGATACGCCTGACGACCGCATGAAGCGTGTAGCATTTTACACGTAAACAGAGCGGACAAACAGACTATACTATACATAGTTTATTATATATATATATAATAAACTATGTATAGCGGTAAATTCTATAACACGCACTGTGAATAAAAATCTTTAACGTTAATTAATAAGTTGTGTTCGCTATTGATTTTGCGAAGTTCATGGCTGACGAAGCCGAATTGAAAAATGGTCTAGCGAGAGTTTCGAAATTCTTTCACGAGAGTTTCGAAAGAATGAAAAATACTGATTTTTCATAACATCCAGTGATATGACAGTAGAAAATATACTCAGACGCAAAGATGGAATAAATCACACATAACGACATCGTAGTTGCAGAAGACTAAAATGTTATTAAATTTCAACTATCAGTTGCAACACTGCATGACGTAAAGAATAAATGGAGCTGCGTGGGGTTGGGAGTAAATATTCATTCTCGAAGTTAAGCCACGATTTGAAATGCGTGAAGTGTGGAGAAGTGAAGGAGTGAATGATGAATGATGATTGCTGATTGCTGATAGCGTGTTGTGAGGGGAACTGATAAAGATCTGATGATGCAGTGTGGTGCAGATAGCGTGATGATGCAGTGCGATGCAGATCGTGTGATGATGCAGTGTGATGCACATTTTGTGATGATGTAGTGTGAAGCACACGAGAAAAGCTTGAGATGCGAGTGATGAGGATTATGGTGTGATGTATGAAAGAACGGGAGACTAATGGATTGCAATGATAGTGGGTCTGTCAACAGGGGTGACTGCTGCTATGACTGAGAGTTGCAAGAGATATTTGGGGTAAGAAATATGAATAAACCCATGTAAATAAAGCGATATAATAATAAATAAATACACCCATGGAGAATAAGGGAGAAGAGGAGGTTGGATGTGGGACAAGAAGAACGTAAAAAAATTTCTGTAACGGACAAAGAACCCAAGAAGCGTCAGCATTACAGACAAATTCCCAATTACAGAGTGATAAACGTTCCACAATAATTTTTCGAAAAAATCTTGCACGTTTTATCTGCCCAGAAAATAAACTTGTAACAACAAATATCTGCTTCGTCCCTGGTCATGTTTTACCTTTTCTCTCTCGTACCTGGGTTATATTTCCTCCCAAACTTTGCCCTTCTTTCATATCTTTCCTCCAAAACTTTGCCCTTCCTTCCTATCTTTCCTCCCAAACTTTGCCCTTCCTTCGTATCTTTCCTCCAATCTTTGCCCTTCCTTCCTATCTTTCCTCCCAAACCTTGCCCTTCCTTCATATATTTTTTCACAAACCATACCCATGCTATAATAATATTTGTACAGTCCTTCACGTGCNGGAAATCTGTCTCTTATACACATCTAGATGTGTATAAGAGACCGGCTACTGAGCGCAATAGACTGCTTCAAAACAACTCTAGTTGCCTTGCCTGCAATGAACCAGCTAGTTGCCTCTGAACACGTCAAGCATCACAAATTTTTGTAGCCTGGCCTAGTAGACGCAACCAATATACGCAACTAATAGCCACGTGTGTAAGCAAGTTTTTTTTAAGAATTTCCTCATACATAAAAAAAGGGCACGGTTATTCGATAGCTAACTATTCATCATATTAACTAGTTTATTTCCCTACTCGTCATTCAACGCTACACTGCATGCCCACGTTTCTCGGACGCATGCTCACTCGCAAAAATATCATTAATCTTATCTGTAAGTTTGCCTAGAAACGTGTTATAAAAAGTGTTCGTATGCTTGTCCGTAGCGTTAACCTGTCCTTAACTATTATTATACAGATTAGTTATCGTGGCGTCTGGTTCAAACGAACTGTGAGGGCACTTTACACATAAGTTTTTTACTCATAATAGCAAGCGAAAAATAAAAAAAATATGAAAACGGATACAAATGACTAAGCACTTGTTCATTGGCTCTAAGAAATAGTTCCGTTTCTAGGCGTCGAAAGAGCCGATGTTAATTAAGGAAGCCAGCAAATTGTTGCAGATACACTGGCGTCGGCGACCCCGAACGTTCTGTCGCCGACGGTAGATATACGTGTGGATGGAATGACGAGGTCCGATGTTAGTATAGTTTAGTATAGTATCTTCGGCATTAAATAAATAGGCCTGGATAGGCCTGTCGCCGATTCTTGTACTTTTCTTGACTAGACTGGCCTTACGGACGGTAGATTTAAAATCGCTTCTAGATATCAGTTGTTCCGTAGGGTACNAGAGGTTTCTTTAGGCGTGCTGCGAGAACCACGACCTTTCCTCAAATACGCAAGATTGAAGTTCGTCACACGACCAATGTAGAACAATTGGACCAGAGCAATGACTGTCTCTTATACACATCTAGATGTGTATAAGAGACAGGGTGAAGACATCGCTCAATTCGACGAAAAATTCGCGCGCTACAGCAACCGATCCCTGTCTCTTATACACATCTAGATGTGTATAAGAGACAGGAGTTGCACTAGGTCATTGACTGATAGTCAATGTCGAATGCAATACAGTCGGTACGAATGCAATTTTTCGCTTATTACATCGCCGTCGAGACCGCACCACGTACGACAGGTAACGGTTTTGTACGCTGGCACCGGGCGCACACATGACACCGTCCACTGAAGTAGCCGACGATCGGATATTCGACTTTCAGACTTTGAAGGTCAGCACGCGTGATGCATGACAACGTCCAGCAGTCCACCCATGTCGTGCGTCAGCAAGATTACGTGATAAACCATGCCAAAGGTGGCCAGAAGACCGTTCAGCTGACGAGCCGATGGGTCGTCGACGCGATACAGTCGAATGTTCAAATCGCCGGTGATAAGGACATAATAAATATAACATAACATAGTGATGTCGGCGCTGAAGAGTAGGCCTGATGTGGCCTGTCGCCGATTCTTGTATTTTTCGTGACTTGTTCACAGTAGATCTAAAATCACGAGTCTGGTGAAGACATCGCTCAATTCGACGAAAAATTCGCGCGCTACAGCAACCGATCCAAGACGATAAATGGTGACTGCAACGCCCGTAACGAGGCGCAGGTGGCCCTAGTACAGCAGCTCATAGGTGGTGGTTCGGGCGCCGATGTGAAGAAAGGTAAGATGCACGCCCCAATGGCGACGGTAGCCACTCCGCCGCTATTCGTAGCCAGGGCGTCGGGTTGCATGCGGGTTTTGCGGGGCTGCGAGCGCTCGACTACCTGGAGTCCTTCAGCGCGAAGTCGCGCGATGCAAACCGAGTAAGCATCGTGCCAGGTCTCGGTCTGGAAGACATCTAGTAAGCGCGAGCGACAGATGTGAAGAAACTCATCAACCTTGTTATTCAGCGAACGGATGTTGAATGAACGAATTCAGCGAACGAATGTTGCCACTGCGCACAGTGGCGATCAGCACGTACGCTAAGCAGGTTTTGAGACCTACGGACCGACACGGGCCGATGCTAAAAATCAGTATTTGAAGACGTTGAGTTAATGGCAAATGATTGCCGCTTAATCAGCGGCCTATTGCCCGTGATGACGAACGCACTGTTGTCGCGCTCTGCCCGATAGGTGGTAGTAAGATGCCTATTTCGGTCAGCACGGTATCCACGATAAGACATGCGAGGCGTGGTAGATGTCACGATGAGCAAATATACTCTCTCGCATACGGATGGATCAAGGATTGCAGCAGCTGACCGCAGGCCGAGCAGCCGCTTCGCTGAATAAGCTAACAAAACCTGGATCTTAATGTTTTTCGGAAGTTAGTCCATGAATATTTCACTAATGTTATTCCTATACTCACCCATAAACATTTCAATAATGTTATTTTTATACTCACCCTAGAAGATCTCCTCAAATTTAATTGTTGCGATTCGTACCTCATAACCGAAAGACTCGAAGTCGGAGTCGCTGTTGTCGGAAAGGGCCAGCAGTGCGGCCGGCAAGGTCGTGACGAGGAAGACAACGATGATGGCGAGGAGCAAGTTCGATAATTTTTTCTCTAATTGGTCTCGTTTCTGGTGGCCCTTGACGTTCCTGATGCTGTCCTTTGAAGAATAGCGTAGAGTATCCTTAGAAGGAATTTTATGTTCCTCAACTTGAGCCTTGACGATCACTGCGGTGTCCTTACCAGCTAACAAATGACGTGTTCGATCTTCGACGCCATATTGGTTGTCTGGTGGTTCACGGATGCCATCTTGGTTTCCTGGTTTTTCTTGAATAGGTTCGTGTGATGGCTCCAAGCTAAATTTTTTACTCAACTTAGAGTCTCTTAATGGTTGTCTGTTTACTGAATTCTTATCACGAAATTGTTTATTTACCTTGCGGACTTTGAGGATAACTTTTGCGTTGAAGATTACGATGAATAGTGAAGGAAGAAGTCGATGACATAACTCCACAATCCAAGCCCACACTTGCCACGCTACCAACTCTTCCGTCCCATTTGACTTAATATTCCACCCTGTCCCTTGTTTGTTGCAGACAGCTTCTGCCAAGAAGCAGTGAGGTACGTAAAAAAGAAGTGGCAGAATCAATGATAATGTGATTCGAACTGTAGCCATCTTCGGCGTGGATACCTTGCGGAAGGTGCTAGGCCGACACGCCGCCACGTATCGGTCGACGGATAGACCGACCAGAATGTATACGCAGCTCGCAGTGGGCGTGTTTACGATCAAAATTTCAAAGTGTGCGTAATAAAACGCCCACGCGTACGTGAGGGCGTCCCTGTCTATGTGCAGGATGCTTGGGATGAGGGACACGCACGCCAGCAGTTGACTCACTGCCAGGCCAGACAGATATCGGAATATCTGCGGAGAAATGGTTTTACAAAAGTTAAGAAAAACTTATGAATCCAACTAGAGCGCTAAAGGGGAAAACATAATGATGTATTAGAAAATTTGTGACTAAAGTAATGAATCCAAATATAGTTTCCCGGTATTTCCTTCTTAGAAAAGTCAAGTTCATTATTTTAAGTCAGGTTTATTATTACAAGCCATGTTCATTATTTTAAGTTAAGTTCACTATTTTAAATCGAGTTTATTATTAGAAGTCAAGTTCATTATTTAAAATCAAGTTAATATCTTAATTAAGTGTTGAGAATTCTTTAGCCAAAATAGAAAATTTCATCTCCTCCTTCACAAGGAAGACAATGCATCTCTTCACACGCTTCGCCTTTTAATTTATTGCAGTGAATGACATCCTTATCGAGCTTGTATGCCCCTTTTATCGACCTTGTATAGCTTCCTTTATCGAGCGTTTATGGCCTTTGCATGAAGCCTGTATATATCTTCTGTTTAGAGAGTGTATATTTCAGTGCTGAGAACTTATCTACGTGTTTCCAATTCTCATTCTCAGTATGGGAGAAATTTCTCTGTAAATCGTCGCAAATTTCGGTCATAAGCCAAAAGAAATTTAGGCATAAAGTAGAGATAAATTTCAGCTTAATTTAGAAGCAAATTAGATCCATAATTTAGCGGTCAGATTTTCACCGGCACTTCTTTAAATAAGAAGAAAAAGAATAAGCAAATGACGTAGGACTTCTGGCGACAGTACACCAAGAAGGGGGTGGGTTCAATTACCCCTTGAGGGTAATTCAAGTCGAGGTAAATAATATCAGTTGGGGTAATTAGACGTGATGACCGCTCCATTGGGGTAATTTAGCAGTTTTTCCAGTGATTATTAAGACGGGAGCTTCTCTGAGGAAGGTTGGTATTGGGCAGAGATAGGAACAAATTAAGTGCTTAATGAGGAAGGTTTGTTAATTGGGCAGAAATAGGAACAAAGTGATGATGAGGAATGATGAATTGGACACCAATTAAGAAGCACAAGTTCGGGAAGCTCATTAGAAGCAAAGCGAAAGAGTTAGCACACATCAGGTGACCTCAGTTCACAGCGTTCAGGTTTAGGAAATAAGACGAACTTTGGAAAATGTTTAGTAAACACGCGCACGAGTGTTGCTTGTTTACTCAAGCAGTTGATGAAGAACAGCGACGGGTGTAGACAGGCTACGGATGTTTGTTTACAGATTTTTTCACCCGGGAATTTAATAGCAAAGAATATGCCAAGAATTTTCACTATATCATTTTTCCAATGAAATTATAGTGGAAATTTTTCGCATTTTATTTGCTATCACGTTATTTAGCAGTTAGTGACCTGAGTAATCGTTTATAATTTTCCAAGAATGATTGAATTGAATTTAATAATTGGTTTGAATCAATTCTTCTTATAAATTTAAATCCACCCTAAATAAAAAACTGTTTGTAGTATCGATTCACAATCTGCAATAATTCATGTAATAAAGATAAATCAGAAGAAAATCGTGATCACAATCAGCTAATTAATGTGAATCAACCATTATGAGAACATAAATGAGTGACGCAGTGATGATGTAGCACCATAAATAGTGAAGTGAAATGAGGTCATACAGTGACGACAAATAAAATGTATAGTAGTTAATAATGATGAATGCCATGATATGAGGGTGATATGGTGATGAAGACAATGATATGAGGGTGATATGGTGATGAAGACAATGATATGAGGGCGATATGGTGATGAAGACAATGATATGAGGGTGATGTGGTGATGAAGACTATGATATGAGGGTGATGTGGTGATGAAGACAATGATATGAGGGTATTATTATTATTAATATTATTATATATATGTTCTATTAATCATTACGTTCTAATTATTATTCATACTGATGAAATGTTAAACTATGTACAAATTGAGATAGAGTTTTTAATCTTCTGTGGCTTTAATCCAGCAAAAAAAAAAGATCAGTGCTTTGATATCTTGTCTGCCAGCAAAATATCACTAAGAGAAATGTGTGATATTTTGTCCAAATTACGAGACAATTTTCGCCCGAGTGTGAGTCATCCTGACCCAGTGTAGCCCAGGAAAAGAGCACATCAGTGCCACGCCTGCTTTCTGCTGTGAGCGAGGAAGTGCATCATTATTTGGACAACATGATGCATTCATTGCCATGAGTGTACAAAATTGCTAAAGGAATATGATCATTAAAAAAACGGCCGCCAGAAAACTGACGAAAAAAAAGATTTTTTTGCGAGCAGATAAGAAAAGAAAAAGGCGGAAAAAGTAAAAAATAATATTGAAAACTAGATTTACATGACAGTTTTAGTAAAACTAACATCATATAAAAAGATTGTAGTGAAAATAGGTTTATAAAAATATTATATAGAAATAATGCATAGTGTTTGTGCAATAGAATATAGAAATAATGCATAATGTATAATGTAATGCATACAATATAGAAATAATGCATAGTGTGAATATTGAAGTGAAAATAAGCACATAACACGGCAGCAGTTTAATTAAGTAAATTAATTAAATAAATTAATTAAATGAATAAATAAATGAATTCCTACAATTATTGAGGAAGCAGCGGGGCTGCAGTTCATTATCCTGCCGGATGCCAAACTTATTTATTAAAAAATTACTTATTACATGAACTAATTATAGATGATAACATCGTACATGAGATATGCTAAACGCTGAATATTACTATAATAAATAAATTATACGTGCATATAAATAAATCATATAAATGATAATTTGATAGGTCTTATATATGATAGATAAATGATACTAGATCTTAATTATTAATAATGATAATAAAAATTTTCAACGATATTGACAATGATCTGTCTCTTATACACATCTAGATGTGTATAAGAGACAGTATATATAATAAACTCTTATACTTCTTTGAGAACCTGGGAATATGTTTATATATATATCTATAGTTGCCGTAAAAATATCAAAATTAGGTATTAACTTGATTAAATTATTTAAATTAGGTAATTAAAATTAAAATTAGGTAAAAACAGTTGTGAACTAACTGGGATATCATATTTTGGCGGAGAACCTGGTAACAGTTGTCGCGCAGTTTTTGCCTTTGGCCCATCTTGTTGAGAACCTTAATTGTAACAGTTCTGGTAGAGTTTTTCGTATTATGTATATATACTCTGTTG
>NW_025936116.1:0-11812 GCF_000764305.2 Hyalella azteca | reverse complement strand
TAATAATAATAATATGATAATAATAATAATAATATTAATAATAATAATAATAATAATAATACTAATAATAATAATAATAATAATAATGATAATATTAATAATAATAATAATAATAATAATTATTATTATAATAATAATGATAATAAATATATAATGTTGTTCTAATTAAAATTAATGCAACAATATCAGCTACAATGAACGTACCATCATCGAGGAAGACGTTCGCCGCCGCTGTGCTGGGAGCGGCCAAGCTGTGCACCTCTGCCGTACAGCTGCTGGGAGGACAGGGTACAGCTGGGAGGACAGGGTACAGCTAGGAGGACAGGTACAGCTGGGAGGACAGGTACAGCTGGGAGGACAGGGTGCAGCTGGGAGGACGATACGCCGTACTACGTATCGTGCCTGTTTAAAAGAACCCTAATTTGTTCTTTATAAATCATTGAAACCATCAGTGGTGAACTGATAAAGTATCTCTCACTGCCAATTTTTTAAATTGCATTTTTACCAAGTTATTGGCTATCGTTCCACATTGAGTGGCCATCATTGAAGAAAAAGACGTTAAAATCCAGTTACTCTTTAAAGGCTAAGATGTAAGACCATCCTGAATGACTAACATGTAAGACCAACTTTAAATATAAGGCGAAAATCGTACAATATTCACTGGAGACTTTATAAAGAGGCAAACATGCAAGACTAACTTGATATACTGACTTGGAAGACTGTCTTGAAAGACTAACCCCAATGGATACTCTAAATACTACTAAAAAATCGTATAATATAATATTTACTGGAGACTTTATAAAGAGGCAAACATGCAAGACTAACTTGATAGACTGAGTTGAAAGACTGTCTTTGAAGACTAACATGTAATGGATTCTCTAAATACTACTCAAAAATCGTATAATATTCACTGGAGACTTTATAAAGAGGCAAACATGCAAGACTAACTTGATAGACTGAGTTGGAAAACTATCTTTAAAGACTAACCCCAAAATGTCCACAAAAAATGTCATGAGGTTGCAGCCAGCGACGCATTTGGCGGCGTCGCAAATTGCGTCGCCAGCGTAAAAATGAAATTTCCGGACCGGGTAAAATAGCGACTTTTTTTCCTTAAAATCCCGCACCACGAGGCGTACTTGCGGTACTTTCTGCCAGGCGTATCATGACGTGTAGTGCGCCGGACCATGCGGCGTATTTTTGGTGCTTACTGCACCTTAACACAGGAAAATACGTTAGCAGAAAACTATATACGCAGGAAACTTTCGTTCACTACACGTAGGATACCCACGCTGGCAGAATACTTCACGTAGGATGCCCACGCTGGCAGAATACTACACGCAGGATACCCACGCTGGCAGAATACTACACGCAGGATACCCACGCTGGCAGAATACTACACGTAGGATACCCACGCTGGCAGAATTCTCCCCATTTTGGCAGGATAATGTGAAGGAATAAAATGGGAATTCTAGACAGACAGGTGAGTTCTGTCCATGAGACGGCGCCGGCGATGAGACAGCAAACACAGACGGTGGGCAGACAGACGGCAGTCCGCAAAACGACGGTAAACAACGACATTTCTGGCCAACGATAAGCCGCCTATAAAGTCTAATTAAGGCTGCGGAAGCATACGTATATGGTGAACGATAAAAAATTAAATGAAGTTGCTGCGATGCGCCGTGCCATTACAATGAAGGGAATGAAAATATTCAAAAAGAATAAATATTTGTTCTTAAAAAATATATGAACTATCAGAAAATAGCAAAGGAATGTTAATTGAATTATTTACTTAACAGTAAATAATATAAAAATAAAAATAAAATAAAATAATTTACTTAACAGTATTTACTTTACTGTACTTTAACAAGTTTAGAAGACGAATTATTTAATAAAATCCGTCTATTTCAAAGCATTATGAAAGCTCGCTTACAACATTTATGTTATATATCTTATTTATAAAGTTGAATTTACAACACGCATTGTAAACGAGAATTTCTCGCTTATTCAAACTTTATATTTATAGACAACAAAGTGATACGGTCTTGAGATTTACTAGGATAAAAATCTGGTCGCCGGCGATGAGACAGCAAACACAGACGGTGAGCAGACAGACGGCAGTCCGCGAAACGACGGTAAACAACGACATTTCTGGCCAACGATAAATCGCCTATAAATTTTAATTAGGGCTGCGGAAGCATATATGGTGAACGATAAAAAATTGAACGAATTTGCTACGATGCGTCATGCCATTACAATGAAAGGAATGCAGATATTAAAAAAGGAATAAATATTTGTAATTATAAAAATATGAACTGTCAGGAAATAGCATTGGAATGTTAATTGCATTGTTTACTTACTATAAGTTAACTGATATTATGAAGCAACTAATTTAGGAAGAAGTAATGTCTCGCGATGTTTAATATTCATGCTATAGACCGTTGAATTATTCTTAATATATGAATTAAAAAGTTTAGAAGACGAATTATTTGATAAAATCCGTCAATTACAAATCATTATGAAACCTCGGTTATAACATTCATGTTATATATCTTATTTATAAAGTTGAATTTGCAACACGCATTGTAAACGAGAATTTCTCGCTTATGTAAACTTTATATTTATTGACAACAAAGTTATACGGTCTTGAGATTTACTAGGATAAAAATCTGGTTTAATGGAATAAATAATCATAATTAAGTACTAATGAATAAACAATTATGAAGATAAAACTCATGAAAATAATGCTAGTAAACGTAAACGGCCTATCTATTTACTATTTCAAGAGGAAAGGAGCTAAAAGCGGCATTCAGACTAGGCTTCTGTTTGAATATATACAGGGATTCTAAAATTCGTATATCACTAACACCGGATGCGGAAGCTAGAATTTTGAAATCACTATCAGATACAGAGGTGTTGCACTGCTCGTCATGAACACGTACAGCAGAATGAGGTGGATGTGCAAGTAGGTTCCCTGTTCTATAACTCATGCCCTTATGCTCAGCCAGCCTAGTATAGAAATTGCGTGCCGTCATACCGACGTACGCTGATGCGCACTGCGCACAACTATATCTGTAAACTAGTGACGATCGCATAAGAACAGGTAGGGTATCCTTATACCTGAAAAAAGAGCCGATTCTAAAATTGTTAACCAGAAACACATGAAGATTTACATCCGGAAGATATTTGGCAAATAAAACTTTTAATTCCTTTGACATAGTCTCAGATGCGGGTCCAAAGTAGGGAAAAGAACAGTAAACAACTTTCCTATTGTCACACTTAGGAACGACTGCAGTATACTGCTTGGACATAAACTTTTTAATTTGGGTGAGCACCAGGTGTGATGGAAAGCCATTTTGTGAAAAGATATTGCGCAACAATTCAAATTCAGAGTGCATGGCTAGGAAAGTAGAATAAATGCGGTTTATCAATGTTTGGACCCAATTTAACTTGAAACGAAAGGAGCAAAAGCTAAAAAAGCTGGTGCTTAAGCCGGTAAATGTCGATTTTCTAAAAACAGAAGTTTATAAACAGCCATTAGATTTGGTAACTTTGCAATCAAGGAAAGACAAGCTATTGTCTGATTCCAGCTCCATGGTGAATTTGATAGACTTATGTTGGAGATTAAGATAGTCAAAGAAAAAAAGTCAAAAGGCCCACATGAGAGGGGTGATTAAAAATCAAAAAAGTATCGTCAACATGTCGGTTATAGAAAATTGGCTTAAAATGAAGAGGGCAATTGGCCAACTAGCATTATTTTCATGTCTTATCTATTTATTTTTAGTGCATTTTACTTTACTAATTGATTTATTTGTGTTTCTAGGACTGAACTTTTTCTGAACAGAATTTTGTGGTTTGAACTGACGATGGAGCTGGACTCCGAAACGTTTTCTCTTATTTACTTTACTAATTGATTTATTTGTGTTTCTAGGACTGAACTTTTTCTGAACAGAATTTTGTGGTTTGAACTGACGATGGAGCTGGACTCCGCAACGTTTTCTCTTATAAAGATATGGTGAATTTTTGTGGTATTTTCTTTGATTTTAAATTCCTGGAAAATACATTTATTTTACTGCTATTCAGTCAGAAAAAATGTATGGGTAGTATTGTATAAATAATGATACACTTAATTACCCACAGCACGAGCAGAGAGCAGGCGTAGCACTACAACGCCCTTTTGCCGGGTTAAACTGAGTCAGGATGACCCATATTAAGGCCAAAGTGCATCGCTATTTCGCCACTGAGACACTAATTTCTTTGAGAGATGCCTATACACTTCGCACAAAGTTTATGTAGAAAATTCATCGTTTAAATAAAGCACTCAGTGAAATGTGTGAGATTTTAGGACCAAATTGCAATGCATTTTTTATACTTTGTGTGGGTAATCCGGGAAGAGGATTACCCATGCCGGCAAAAAGGGCTTATCAGTGCTACCTGCAGAAAGTATGTCACATCTAGAACTTTGTGGTCCATTTATTTCTTTGAGTGTCACTCATGTATCATCAAACAATATATATCATAATAATGAATCAAATCTGTTTTAATGAGCAATTATTTAAATAGAAATTCGGAGAACTGAAGGGTAAATTCAAATTAAGAAGGCTTTTAAAAAGCTGTTCCCGTTACACTCAGCGCTGTAGCGTGAGTTAATATATGGTCAAAAGCAGCTTACATGTTCCAACCTTACACAAGTCGATAACGAAGTTTGAAACTTGAACGTAAGTTGAGAGCAACAACAACTTTATCAACGCAAGTTTAGATGGCAAACATCGATCAAAGTATCAGAGAAAAGTTGGAGAAGTGGTCAGGGGTAGAACGCTTGTTGTGTCTGTAAATTATATCGAATTTTTCATTGGAATATTTGTTATTTTTATAATTTTTATAAACAGAGTTTCATAAAAATCTGAATTGCCATCGACAAAAGCAAACTGGATTTGCGCAAACGACGTTCAGAAAAAAAAGTTTCTGAAGAGAAAAATTCACTTCAAGTCGATGAATTTTCAAGTAGAAAAGATATCCTTTAGCCTTAAAAATGACTCAATTCCATTTAGATTTTCCGAAAGATTTTTAAAGAAAGATCAGGAATTTGTATTAAAATTCCAGTCGATAATTTGGAAAAGATGTATTACCGGGAGCGCTTGAAAATGGAATCCATATTCCAAGAATGGGAACGCCTACAGAAATGGGAACATCATCTTTCACGAGGCTCTTGGCACGAATTTCAGGAATGGCGTCGCAGAAGGAATTTGGAGGAATGCTTCAACACGCACATCATGTATCATGCTCATGTCGCACTTTATGCGCTCGCGTAGCAAGCTTTTATCGTGCATGTATAAGGTCATGCCAAAAACATGTGTATGTACCATATTTATAGGCTGTATGCATGTGACCTGCACTCTAGATGGATTCGTCTCAACCAAACTTGGGAAATATTTCAATTTTACACCAGCGACGTGGACATAATAATTTCTTATATGTTGCTTTAGTCGTTTCTGAATTAGTGAATTATAAACTAATGCCTTCCACAAATTTGGTTGAGTCTCCACCAAACTCAAAAATAGTTTTAATTTTAAAACCGAACATTGGTTGCAATAATTTCATGTATTTGGGTTTAGCCAGTTCTGAATTAGCTTGAAAAGTCATCAGTTCTTGGATGACGGAGTTATGAACTCTAAACCATTTTTTGAAACAATTTTTTTTATTAGTTGGAATCGAGAATCTTAGAGCCGCCCTCGACACTGTCACGTCGCATTGTTCAGCGAGCCGCCGCACAGCTAAATGGGACGGATGGGCAAGAGGCAGAGCAGAACGATAACTCCTGTTACGATGCTAAGCCAATCTGACGTAGAAGCTACGCGACTTCTTGCCGACGTACGCTGTTGCGCACTGAGCAGGTATGAGGACGTTATTCTTGTCCGAATGCGTCTTCCCTGGTTTATGTAAACAGTTGTGCTCGGTGCGCATCAGCGTATGTCGGAATTACGGTAACCTTGCTTTATCAACGCTTTCAGTCTTTATCAACTTTTAACTGGTAATCGATTGAATTTCATCTTCGTATCCAGGTTAATTTGGAATTTGGGTTTCTATTTCTCTAGCGTAAATAAAGATTTTCTCTATTGGTAGTTGCTTATAGGTCTCTTTATGAAAAATAAATCCGCCCTTTGGAAGGCTTTAATACTCAAAACATACGAGGAGTTGTCAACAACGTCACCGTTAGTCAGGCCTGTATCTATAGTATCCCTAATGTTAATCTCTGATTGTTAATGATTACGTGAAATACTTCGCTTTCACATTGCACTGTATTTAACTTAAACTCTGGCCGCTGTACAATATTACGTCAAGGTTGGTTTTCGAGCGGATTTAATTTGTATTAAACTAAGAATTAGTAACGTACTTGTACTGTGGGGACGACCCGAATTTATCAATGATTCGGTAAGAAACTTCTTATTACTTCTCTAGCTATTGTCAATGTCTGTTAACGCTGATTTGTACGCAACTGCTGTGAAACTTGAAGCAATTGTTTAATTACGCTCGTTCAAACTGAAAACTTCGTTCGTTTCGATTTTGTTACAAAAACCACTTATACTAACTTAATGAATAATTTTGATGTCTAAAATAATCTTTAAAACTTGGCAGAATGAAAGCAGAAATTTCTTGACAGTTGTAACTGCGTTCCAGAGAAATTGTCAGCAAGAAGTTTTCAGTGTAGATACGATAAACTTGATTGCTATTTAAAATCATTGATTTTTGCATGCGATATAAGCAAAGTATTTATTTATACAACTTTTATGATACTGACATTTTTACCGACATTAATTTGATTTTTTAGTGGTGTTGTTTCACACCGCTTCCCTAACATTGCTGAATTAACACATCTGCTTCAACACAGCTGTGTAATTCATCTGCAACTCAGGCCCAGAGTCTGAATTATAAAAGCTATGAATTTTTCAACATTTCCTCGTTCAAGAAGACGCTTCAATATACTTACCTTATAAACTCTCAAAATTATGACTATTTTTCTTATAAAATAGATAACTGTGCGTAATTACCATATTAAAGTACACTTTATTTATACTAATACAGGTTAACAGTGAGTACACTGACCCAGTACAGTCAGTACATTGATCCTGTACAGTCAGTACCCTGAACCAGTACAGTCAGCACACTGACCAAGTAAAGTCAGTACACTGAACTAGTACAGTCAGCAAACTGACCCAGTACAGTCAGTACACTGAACCAGTACAGTCAGCACACTGATCCAGTACAGTCAGTACACTGAACTAGTACAGTCAGTGTACAGTCAGTACACTGACCCAGTACAGTCAGTACACTGACCCTGTACAGTCAGTACACTGATCCAGTACAGTCAGTACACTGACCATTACACTGATGTACCACAAGTGTACGATCAGTATTGTGAGCCCCAAGTATTCAACACACACGTGTTCCATAGGCTATAAATACAGCAAATGTATAGCAATGTTCAGTACGAATATGTTTGAATGTTGGGAACTACGGGCTGAACTTGCTAACTACTTTTATAAATTACACCAACGTCTTTTCTTACCTGAAGTGAAATGCCTTGCAATAATTTTCAAATTAGTTCATATAAACTAAGCTTAAATAAGAGCCTTGCTTCGATTTGAGTACAGGAGCACGAATGCATACACCCCTCCACTGCCACTGCCGCACCGGCACTGAATTCGCGGGCTTTTGATCTGGGATGGCGAAGAAAACGGCCTTTTCGTTCACAAAAGAGGCCAAAACCGGCAAAAATTCAATATATATTAGGAACTTAATAATTAAAGGTGCAACAATTGATCTTTCTGTTTTTTATTTCCAAAACCAGTAAAAATTCAATATATATTAGGAATTTTATAATTTAAGGCGCACCAATTGATATTCTGCTTGTTTTTTTTGCATAATACTATAAGTACAAGGCCAACCCGGAATTTTGCCGGCCAACTCGATGGAAAAAAGGCCAAAATCGTCATATTTGTCCGGAAAAAATAACCACGGCTACTGTGCTTTTGATCTTAGAATTTTATTCCGTCTATAAGGAATTTTTCCATAAATAAAGTAACAATAGCTGCTTTAAAAACGTAAAATAACCTGTGAATTTTATGTGAAATTATTAACAGCATTAGACGCTTAATAAAACTTCACTGGTTTTCCTGCAGATTTCGAGGAAATTTATGTAATGAAAAGCCATAGAATTTAAAGTTATACTTAAACATTGGCGCCATCGCTTCTTCAAGCCAAACATTGATTTATTTTATTAAAAATAATATGAACCGACAATAACGAGGTGATGAATTGTATATCGAACGAATTATATAACCTGTCTCTTATACACATCTAGATGTGTATAAGAGACAGGTATAAGGAAATAGTATCCTGGTATAAGGAAATAGTGCCCTGGTATAAGGAAATAGTGCCCTGGTATAAGGAAATAGTGCCCTGGTATAAGGAAATAGTGCCCTGGTATAAGGAAATAGTGCCCTGGTATAAGGAAATAGTGCCCTGGTATAAGGAAATAGTGCCCTGGTATAAAGAAATAGTGCCCTGGTATAAGGAAATAGTGCCCTGGTATAAGGAAATAGTGCCCTGGTATAAGGAAATAGTGCCCTGGTATAAGGAAATAGTGTCCTGGTATAAGGAAATAGTGCCCTGGTTGAGGGAAATTCGGTACGCGATTCTATCCGCTATCGCGACCTAAATGTATATCTTGTCATGTGTTGGAAAAAACACACGGTGTTTCTTCTTTATCTCGTGTACAACAATAATTGTGACTATATTTTACGCAAATATTCTCTAATGCATAAATGTTTTCAACACAACATGTATTTTTTCCTGTACAGAAACTGTTTTAAACGAGATGGCAGAGCATATTATTGTTCACTCAATATCGCAGCAAACTTACATACGTTTCAATACTCATTTAATGAAAATGGCTCTTTGTAATGCAAAGACGTACTAAAAAACTGAAATATTATTTAAAAGGGAATTTCTGATCTCGTTTGTGCCTGAAAAAGGGACATTCATTACAATGAATGTGTCGCTTAAATATTCAAGGAATGACTTTCTTCATAACGAAACTAAATATGTTGAATACGAATTTAATACAATGAAAGCTTTGCTTGAAAAATTAAATAAGCATTCACTACATCATATGCTTTTCTTGATACAACGAACGACATGCATTATGATGAATGCCGTGCATTATTCAATTTATATATCAACAACGCTCTCGGGAAGCTGGGTCATCAAACTGCATTCAATATCGTGTTTCATCTGAATAAATAAATAATAATTTCATGGTTTAAGTTCTGGGACAAATGTCCCCCAGACGACCACCGCCAGCGGGTGACCGGTAGAAAGCGATCAGATCGCTGATGGAATCGAACTGCAGGTTCCCCCAGACGTGGTAGCGTCGCCCCTGCTGCTTGATGTTGATGTGGTGGATGTTGGGGGTGGAGATAGGGGACCTTTCCTTGTCTGGGGGAAATTATAACGGAGAAAGAGTTATGAATGGTTGGAAAACGGCTGAACGTGAATTGAATGGAGAACGAACAGAGGTTGGACGTTGGACATTATAAGAGGGTTCACCGGTTGAATGATCGAGAGTGGATTACAACCGTCACGACAACCTTGGTTTTCTCATGTAAACTCAGTTTTCACTCGCCATGGTTGTTAAACATCATCCGACCACTCATAAGATGTTCGTACGCTTTCTGTTTGAACGCAAGAGTTTTAATAAAAAATTTTCAGTGTTCCGGTCATGGTTGCGCATAACAAATCAAATTGCTCTTAATCTTGATTATAGAAGTCTCAGCATAAAAGTCCCTCATATCGAATGGTAATAAATGGAAGTTCACAAACACTAAGGTATGAACGTGCGAGCTATTCTCACTTCTACAGTATATACACGTTTGTAGGAACCCAGGAGTTGGTGATATTTCCACATGTCTTCATTATTAGGAGGTAACGTGTATCAATAACAATTAGGTGATGTGAATAACCAAAAAATGAGGTAAAATGTCTAATAAAAGTGTTTCAGTTTTGCGAACCGCATGAGCAGTTTTATTATAACAGGTAATATGCATTAAGGTGATATATGTAAATTAATACCTACAGAATGAGTCACTATTAATACTAATTTATAAGGGAAACGGAAATTTTCAAATTATATTTCCGTGTGCGTGGCAAAAAGGGTTCGTTCCTAAACGACGGACGCGCAGAAGCCAGCAGCAGAACGCCTTTAATTGATTGGATGGTTATAGCAAGAGTGAATACATTAAATGATAGCATATGTGTTCAACATATTGAATGTAACCTATTTAGTATAGGTATAGGCTTCGTTAGCAACTCACACGAGATGACGTAGCAGTTCGTGTTGCTTGAGAAGCGCACGAGAAAGCTTTTGGGCGGCACGCTGGACAGCGCGAGTAACGCTTCGCTGTCCTGCCGTGTTATGGTGCCGTGATACCATCTGTAACACGTTACGGTGCGTTACGTTACGTTACGGGGCGTTACGTTACGTTACGGTGCTGTTGTGCCATCTGTATGTAACACGTTACGGGGTGTTACGTTACGGTCACCAGCTGTCAGCAGCGCTGGTGTCAGGTAAACGTAGGCCAGCTGGTGCCAGACTGCCAGCTGCTGGGACAGCTCTGCGTGCCTGCCTGTCAGCAGCGTAGCTCTCACATTTATTATTATTATTTTTTATTATTTTTAATATAATTATTATTGTTATTATTTTTACAGTAATTATTATCATCATTATTATTATTACTATTATTATTATATATCATGTACTATTAATCATTACGTTCTAATCATTATTCTAATCAATCAATAATATAATTATTATAATGATCATAATTATTATAATTATTTTCAAAATAATTATTATTATCATTATTATTATTATATATGTACTTTTAATCATTACGTTCTAATTATTATACACTTCAGTAATAAGTTAAACTATGTACAAATTGAGATGCACTTTTTGATCTTCTGTGGATTATCTTGACACACTTTGGTTCAGGAAAAATAATAATAAAGAAGATCGGCGCTTTGATATCTTGTCTGCCGGCATAATATCACTCAGAGAAATGTGTGATATTTTGTCCAAATTGCAAGGCACTTTTTGCCCGAGTGTGTGTCAACCTGACCCAATATGACCTACCTGCATTTGGACAATATGATGCATTCATTGTCGCGAGTGTACTGAAATATTGGCGAAATATGATCATTAAAACAAAAAAAAATGGTCGCCAGAAAACTGACGAAAATTTTTTTTCAAGCAAAAAAGAAAAGAAAAAGGCGGAAAAAGTGAGAAATAATATTGAAAACTAAATTTATATGACAGTTTTAGTAAAACTAACATCGAGTAAAAAGATTGTAGTGAAAATACGTTTATAAAAATATTGTAGAGATATATTGTATAGTGTTTGTGATAATATTATTGTGAAAATAATCAGACGACACGCCGGCAATTTAACTAAATAAATGAATTAAATGAATAAATTATTTAAATAAATGAATAAATAAATGAAATAAATGAATTCCTACAATCATGGAGGAAGCAGCGGGGCTGCAGCTCATTATCTTGCCGGATGCCAAACTTATTTATTAAAAAAATTACTAATTACATGAATTAATTACAGATGATAACATCGTAAGTGAGATATGCTTAAAAGTTGAATATTATTATAATAAATAAATTATACGAGCATATTAATAAAATCATATAAATGATAATTTGATAGGTCTTATATATGATAGATAAATGATACTAGATCTTAAT
>NW_025936115.1:0-1142 GCF_000764305.2 Hyalella azteca | reverse complement strand
CGGGCGGTTAAGCACAGCAGAATTGTAGCAGTGAGTTGTGAGTTCGAGACCGCAACAAGCTGTGAGTGTTCTGCAATGTTAAGAATCGGCGACAGGCCTACGGCCTAAAAAACGCTGAACCGCTATATATTTATGTAAATGCTGCTGTCTAAGTTTATGTAGCGGTGTAAGTCCGATAAGTATAGCGACCAGAGTGCATTTAGCTTCCAATTTCTCGTCTGTGATGGGTGGGTAGATTTTGAAAAGCTGGAAGAACTCTTCATTCATTGACACATTCACTATATGTTATACTTTCACAGAGGAGCCACTAGGACAAGACTTAGTTAAAAAACTTATTTCCAACCAAATATTTATGGAGAATTCCGAATTTTAAAATCAACTGTTATTTTTATGGTCATTAATTGTTTGGAGGATTTGGAGCAGCGTTGTATTTTGCACTTTATAAATTTATAGAGATAAGAAACAGATGATTAAATTAATTGTTAACATTAAGATAGGTTGTATATTGAAGGGAGCGCACCGAGATTAATTATTGCGATTAATAGTTATTAATAATTAATTATTATTGATTATTAATGATCTCAGTCAGATAAATCTATTTCACGTGATAAATGTCGCTTGAAAATTTCAAACCTCATAATTGTAGCAATCATTTGCAAAAATATATAAACCCAAATCAGTTTAAGAGTTGAAAAATAATTATCATGAACTTTTTAAATTATGTTCTTTCAATTTCGTTCCTGGCAATCATACTTTCAATCTGTACTAAAGATCACCTATAATAAGATTTTTGGTAGCAAATAACCTTGTGCTAATTGTGCAGGGTAATTATTTATATAATCTTCCCACGCAGACTTTACAGTTAATTTGACGTGATTGAATATCAAGCTTAATATATATTATTTGAATACAAAATTTTCACAAGTTGTTATTCGAGGCCCCGATATGAAGCGAGGATATGAAGGTTATTATGAGTTAATAAGGACGTCGTAACATAACAAGGTCACAATATTACAATATGATGCTGTGAAGTGAATATTTTACGTTTCATAAGGTTTTTATAATATAAAACTGTTATAATATTACAATACAAAGATCCTGTTTCATGAGACTACTCATTGATAGTTTTTAGTCATGATCAG
>NW_025936114.1:5731-12829 GCF_000764305.2 Hyalella azteca | reverse complement strand
AACTGTACGCATGGGTAGAACTGTACGCAACTGTACGCATGGGTAGAACTGTACGCATGGGTAAAACTGTACGCAACTGTACGCAAGGGTAGAACTGTACGCATGGGAAGAACTGTACGCAACTGTACGCAAGGGTAGAACTGTACGCATGGGTAGAACTGTACGCAACTGTACGCATGGGTATAGAACTGTACGCAACTGTACGCATGGGTGGAACTGTACGCAACTGTACGCATGGGTAGAACTGCACGCAACTGTACGCATAGGTAGAACTGTACGCATGAGTAGAAGTGCACGTAACTGTCAACGCGGGTGTATTGCTTAGGCAAATTTCGCTTCTCGCAATTTTTTTCTAACCATCAATAAATTTTTACAGCGTCGTGCCCATGCAATATTCACCACTCACGCTTCATCCACTATGTGTATGTGTATATTATACAGAGAGTATGAATATATTATATATACACTCTATGTTTTTTTTGCATTACAGTTGTTGTGATGAGATGATGGCTGTCATTTATATACATAATATTTTGCCCGTTTAATGCATTGTTATGTATAAACAGACTGCGCATTAAAAAGCTTCATAATATTAAATGTTCATTCGAAAATGATTAATACAGCGTTTGCATAAACTTATTTCCTTTTGTTCGGTCCAACTTGCCACAGTAAAAATGTGATTGCTGCCACAAGTGTACATATTAAATATACCTAGCTAAATAAGGACATATAGAAAAGCTGAGATGGCGGCCACCCGCTGGTTACGTTCCCATTTACCCCGCTGGTTACGTTCCCATTTACAGTACGTATTGCGGACCCTGAATAGCAGCAACAGTACAAGAATGGCGGTCGCCTGCTGGTTACGTTCCCATTTACGGTACGCAATGAGGACCCTGAATAGCAATAGCAGTACTAAAATGCATGGTGGTCGCCTGCTGGTTGTGTTCCATTTACGGTACGCTATGCGGACCCTGAATAGCAGTAGCCGCACTAAGATGGTAGCTACCTGCTGGTTACGTTCCCATTTACGACACGCAATGGGGACCCTGAATCGCCGTGGCCGCGCTAAGATGGTGGTTACCTGCTGGATACGCTACTATTTACGGCACGTAATGAGGACCCTGAATAACTGGGGTAAAACTAAGATCACGACCACCTGCTGTTTACATCCCTATTTACAGTACGCAATGCGGACCCTAAATGGCGAAAGCCGTACTAAAGTGGTAGCCACCTGCTGGTTACGTTCCTATTTGCGGCACGCAACGCGGACCCTGAATGTCAAAAGCAGTACTAAAGTGGCGGCCAACTGCTTTTTACGTTCTTATTTGCGGTACGTAATGCGGACCCTAAATAGCAAAAGCAGTACTAAAGTAGCGGCCACCTGCTGATCACGTTCCCATTTACGGTACGTAATGCGGACCCTGAATAGTTGTGGCAAAACTAAGATGGTGGCCACCTGTTGGTTACGTTCCTATTTGCGGCACGCAATGCGGATCCTGAATAGCAGAAGCAGAACATGAGCAATATATCAGAAATAAATTAGCAAAACGTGTAGAATATTTTTAAATATATGCGAAAGTTTGGACAAATTCGTGAGATCTCAATCTATGATGCCTCAAGAAACAATAGGAAGCTGCATAAAAAATCTAAAAAATTACTTACACTACAAGTAAATCAATAAAGTGCGTCTAGAAGGGATCGCACATATATTCAAACGTTGCGGGTCTCGAACACGCAACCCACTGATCGAATATCCACTAAGCTTAACCGCTTGGGCCACCTTACCGATTTCAACCAGAACCTTTCACACTTAGCTGCTGTTTCGAGCCCTCGACTCACTGGTTCAAGTTTGGCACTCTGAACTCGAACCCTTGTACCGCTTCGCCACTGGGGGGGGATGTCTAAAGTTCAACTTTAAAGTTCAACACGTCAACTTCAACACCCGCAGCACTAGAAAACCCAGCATGAGTTGGAGTTGGGATGGCACTGATCAGTGTTACTGGTTAGTTTAGGTTAGGTTACGTAAAGGTTAGGTTATGGTTAGGTTAGTTAGGTTAGATTAGCCTAACCTAACTTAACCAAAACAAGCATAAGTTGGAGTTGGATTGGCACTGGTCAGTGACACTGGTGAGTTTTGGTTTGGTTAGGTTCAAACCTAACCTAACTTAACCCTAACCTAGCCTAACCTAACCAAGCTCGAGTTGGAGTTGGGGAGGGCACTGGTCAGTGGCACTGGTTAGATTAGGTTTGGTAAGATTTTAACCTAACCTAACCTAACCTAACTTAACCAAACCTAACCATGCAAGCTCGAGTTGAAGTTGGGATAGCACTGGTCAGTGGCACTGGTAAAGCACAACTGGAGTGCCACTGAGATGCCAGAGGGCCGGTGCCAGCCTCCCCAGGGCGGGGGCAGGGGTAGGAGACTGCACCGGGCAGAAGATATGGCGCTCTCACGCCCCCTTCCGGCGACACAAATTGCATATGGAGCGTGATAGTGCAACGTGCTTAGTGGTACACTTACTGGTAATTAATGGTACTTAGTGCAGCATGCTTAGTGGTGCTTAGTGTGCTTAGTGGTACACTTAGTGGTGCTTAGTGGTACACTTAACGATGCTTAGTGATGCTTAGTGGTACACTTAGTGGGGCTTAGTAGTACACTTACTGGTAATTAATAGTACTTAGTGCAGCATGCTTTGTGGTGCTTAGTGGTACACTTAGCGGGGTACACTTAGTGGTGCTTATGGTGTTTAGTGAAGCTTAGTGGTACACTTAGCTGGGTACACTTAGTGGTGCTTATGGTGCTTAATGGAGCTTAGTGGTACACTTAGCTGGGTACACTTAGTGGTGCTTATGGTGCTTAATGGAGCTTAGTGGTACAATTAGCTGGGTACACTTAGTGGTGCTTATGGTGCTTAATGGAGCTTAGTGGTACACTTAGCTGGGTACATCTAGTGGTGCATACTGATACTTTAGTGGTACACTTAGTGGATCTTACTGGTGCACTTACTGGTGCACTTAGAGGAAATTACTGGTACAGTTAGCGTCGTACACTTAATGGTACCTACTGGCACTAAGTGCTACACATAGCGGTGCTTACTGGTACATTTAGCACGGTGCACATAGTGGTAGCTACCTAATTAAATTAGCGACCTAATTAAATACATCGAATCTGCGCTCAGCTGATGTCCTCAGTTGGGCCAGCTGATGCCCTCAGTTGAGACAGCTGATGCCCTCAGTTGGGTCAACTGATGCCCTCAGTTGGGCCAGCTGATGCCCTCAGTTGGGNCAGACAGGTCTTCTTGCAACTCCTCCGGCCCAGTCATATATTGCAGACAGGTCTTCTTGCAACTCCTCCGGCCCAGTCATATATTGCAGACAGGTCTTCTTGCAACTCCTCCGGCCCAGTCATATATTGCAGACAGGTCTTCTTGCAACTCCTCCGGCCCAGTCATATATTGCAGACAGGTCTTCTTGCAACTCCTCCGGCCCAGTCATATATTGCAGACAGGCCTTCTTGCAACCTCTCGGGCCCAGTCATATATTGCAGACGGATTTACTTGCAATATCTCGCAATCTGTCGTGTCCGTAATAGACATCAGTACCCTGGTGTCGTCCATGGATGACGATGTCGAGGCGTGGCTGTCAAGTGGTCGTCGATTTCGTATCGAGTGGGGTATATTGAGAGGTGGGTATAGAGTGGGTGGCCCTTCTGATGAGTCTGGTGGCCGTGACGTGGGGCGTGGCCCGCTCACCAGTTAGGTCGCCCACTCTAAACTCTCAATATCCCCACTCAATACCTCCAACTCACCCTCCTCCACGTAATACCCCACTTAACCCTCCCACTCAACATCTATGTCGGCGATGTGGATGAGGAAGAGGCTAGGGCCGAGTACCGACGCCTTCTGCAGGTGTCTTCCAATACCCTGTCCTGCAAATATATGACGTATCCTGCAGGGCCTATACTTTTAAATAAAGTTAAGAGATCGTAAGTTCATCAGCCAATCATTGACGGCCTTTCAAGCAAAATGCACCAATCATAGACAAGAAAATAGAGCGTAAGTACTTATTGAACGTAAGTACTTACGCTCTATTTTCTTGTCTGTGATTGGTGGATTTTGCTTGAAAGGCCGTCAATGATTGGCTGATGAACTTACGATCTCTTAACTTTTTTTGAAAGTATAGGCCCTGGTAGATAATCTCAATGTGTTCGGTTCAGCGTAAAACTCGTGGAACTTGCATTAAGCACGTTTCACGAACAGTAAACAAGTTTCACCTAATTCAAACAATTTTCGTGCAAAAAAAGTTTAGAGCAAAAAAAACATGTTTCGCGCTAAAGAAATATGAAATAATAATAATAAATAATAATGTATAAAAAATAAAAATTTCACTAACTTTTATGAACAACAAACAAGTTTTTTGATCGAGAAAAAAGTTTCACGCGAAATAATTAAGTTTACTGCACAGCAAACAAGTTTCACGCTGAAAAAAAAAAAAAATTTAACGCACAAGAAACAGGTCTCACGTGAAACAGACTAGTATCACGATTAGTAAATATATTTCACAAAATTCGAACAAGTTTCGTGCAAAAAAAGTTTCAGGACGAAAAAGACAGGTTTCATACATAAGAAGTTTCATGATAAGGAAGAAATTCCACGAAAGGAATCAAGTTTCACGCACCCAAATAAAAATCACGAATAAAAACCAGTTTCACGAATGAAAACCAGTTTCATGGAAACCAACAAGTTTCAGTAAATTCATAGAAGTTTTGTGCAAAAGAAACATGTTTCACGCTCAACAAACAAGTTTCACGCACAACAAACAAGTTTCGCGCACAACAAACAAGTTTCACGCACAAAAAAAAAAGTTTCACGCGCAACAAACAAGTTTCACGCGCAACAAACAAGTTTCACGCGCAACAAACATTTCACGCACAACAAACAAGTTTCACGCTCAGAAAACAAGTTTCACGCGCAACAAACAAGTTTCACGCGCAACAAACAAGTTTCACGCTCAGAAAACAAGTTTCACGCGCAACAAACAAGTTTCACGCACAACAAACAAGTTTCACGCACAACAAACAAGTTTCACGCACAACAAACAAGTTTCACGCACAACAAACAAGTTTCACGCACAACAAACAAGTTTCACGCACAACAAACAAGTTTCACGCACAACAAACAAGTTTCACGCACAACAAACAAGTTTCACGCACAATAAACAAGTTTCACGCACAATAAACAAGTTTCACGCACAATAAACAAGTTTCACGCACAATAAACAAGTTTCACGCACAACAAACAAGTTTCACGCACAATAAACAAGTTTCACGCACAACAAAAGTTTCACGCACAAAAAATCATGAAAAAATAAATTTCACGAAAAAAGTTTCATGAAATAAAAACAGGTTCACAAAATTCATACAAGTTTCGTGCAAAGAAACTATTTTCACGTAATTCGAGCGCGTTTGCTGCTATAAATAAATTTCTGAGAAACGAACAAGTTTCATGAAAAGAAACACGAGTTCCACGTAAGGATACAAGTTTCACCAAATTTCATCAAGTTTCATACAAAAAACAAGTTTCACGCAGAAAAAAAAACATGTACCACTCAAAAAAAATAAATTTCGCGATAAGAAAGCCATTTCACTAAAAAAATTGTTAAGAAAATTTCACTTAAGCTTCATGCAAAACCAACAAATTTTTCGCTTGATAAAAAAGTTTCACGCTCAACAGACAAGTTTTCAATGATGAAGAATAAATTTAAACGTTGTTTCCCGTAATCCAAGGTGAAATATTTTCTTAAAAATATATAATGAAGAAAAATGTCGAAAAGGTATACCTATATAAATATACTTATAAAAATTATAAATAATAAAAATTATATATATAAATATAAAAAATTATAAATAATAACATTTACAAACGTATTTACGTATAGTTTCCATAAATATACGTATAGGTTAAAAAAATATGCGTATGGCTTCAAAAAATATACGTATAGGCTGAAAAATATACTTATAGGCTGAAAAAATATACGTATAGGTTAAAAAAATATACGTGTAGTTTCAAAAATATACGTATAGGTTAAAAAAATATACGTATAGGTTCAAAAATATAATTTACAAACGTATTCACGTATAGACTCAAAAAATATACGTATAGGTTCAAAAAATTCACGTATAGGTTCAAAAAATATAGGTATAGGCTCAAGAAATATACGTATAGGTTTAAAAAATTAAATTTTCCTAGCAAAGGGATGGAGTGAGTAATATAATAATGTTAATAATACTTAATTTTAACGCGCTGGACACTGGGACAGAGTCGGCGTGAGAGCGAAGAGCGACGCAACGCACGCCCTACGACGGCTGGCGGGGCACTGAGCGATGCGGTTGCCAAGCTACCGCGCGGCGTTGCTATGAACGATGTTGCCACCTTATCAATGCTAATTAATTCCTCTAAAATACATCTCACAAAATACTTTCCAACCTTTCCCATAAAAAATAACTAAACTACAGTAATTTTATGACTTATATTATCAAAAAATGTCCATAATTTTGACGGTTTGGGCTACCGGATGTGTGGGAATGCTGGGGAGTGGCAGCCCTGCCTTTGGGGACCTTCTTACCTTCCCCAAATTGGGGGAAAAAATCGCAACCAAATATAGCAGCGGCGGCGGCCTACCCCAGCCTGACACATGTGCGACACATGTGGGTCACATGTGGGCCCGGACCCGGCTGTGGGGCCCAACTGACACTTGGGTAGGAATAGCATTGCTGTTTTCCCGGTAGAAATGGCGTTGTTATTGTCCCGGTAGGAATAGCGTTGCTGTTATAGCGTTGTCAGCTGGTCTGGTAGGAATAGCATTGCTGTTTTCCCGGTAGAAATGGCGTTGTTATTGTCCCGCTAGTAATAGCGTTGCTGTTGGGTTGACCCGGTAGGAATAGCGTTGTTATTGGCCCGGTAGCAATAGCGTTGTTATTGGCCCGGTAGGAATAGCGTTGTTATTGTCCCGGTAGGAATAGCGTTGTTATTGGCCCGGTAGCAATAGCGTTGTTATTGGCCCGGTAGGAATAGCGTTGTTATTGTCCCGGTAGGAATA
>NW_025936114.1:0-5707 GCF_000764305.2 Hyalella azteca | reverse complement strand
TTCTCTGTTTATCGGTAAATTCGAGAACCAGAGAGCCAGAGTTAATTAACTAATTAAAAGAAGTAAACGTTCATTTATAAGTCAGGCGGTAGAGGAAGAATGGAGCAAGGGAGGCTGTGGTGGTGGTGGTGGTGGTGGTGGTGGTGGTGGTGGTGCTGGTGGTGGTGGTCTTGGTGGTGGTTGAAGGCATGATTGCAGTTCATCGAAGCGCACGTCAATCGATTGACTAAATCGTTTGATCAATCTGATTGCTAGTTTAGGGCAGTGGTTCCCAAAGTGGGTGGTACCGCCCCCCGGGGGGGCGGTGAAGAAAAAAGGGGTAGTTGGGGGACGGTAGACAATGAATGTTACCGGTGGAATGTTTAGTTACCAGCCTATGTTGCTGAAACAGATATACATGTAATTGCTAAAAAAATTATTGGTTTCCCAGTCTAAATTGGATTCTATGTGTGAAATACATATGTGTGCCGTGTGCGTTACATTTTTCTTTTCAAATTGCAGCTGATATCAGCAAATTGCAGCTGATTTTCTTATGATATTATATTATGATCCTTATTTCCTTTTTTTATTTCCTCAAATATCAGGAAAGTGGCGTTTGTTTCCATATGTGTCACTCCAAACCACTGGTTTCGTGCTACGACCGGGTAACGATATCTAATTTTATTGCAGTCTACCCTCAAATATGGATTATTTTCTATGATAGAAAAATTTTCATATTAGAAAACTTTTGATGTAGAACTGAACAAATTTTATATATAAAACCTGCACGTATCTGACACTCTTAAATAATATCATTTTAGTGTTCGATTAAAACTAATAGCTTTTTAATTATTATTTAATTATTATTTATTCATTAATTAAATGTAATTAATTTATTTACTTATCTAATTATTATTTGATTAGTAAGAGAATTATTGATGACGGGTGTGGGATGACGGGTGGGGGATGACGGGTGTGGGATGACGGGTGTGGGATGACGGGTGTGGGATGACGGGTGTGGGATGACGGTTGAGGGATGACGGGTGAGGGATGACGGGTGTTTCAATATTTTTTCAATATTCATATTGAATATTCATTATGAATATTATATTATTCTCTTATTTTACTGCGAATGTATTTATTTTATCTTTAATTTGTTTAAATTTTTATTCAGGCCACATTTTATTGAAGTTATCATCATTTTTTATTGATATTCTAACACATAAACATTTAATTATAATTAATTAACTAATAATTATATTAAAGGATGTCTACAACACCATATAAATGAGTGGTAAAATAAAATGTTTTAATTGTGTTTAGAAGATCAATCAAGCTAACAAAATGTTCACTTGTAACATATATGTTAAGTAATAATATAAAAATATAGTTTCTGATTTATATCAATTAATAAATTACAATTAATCATATTTTTTAATAAATAACTAATTTATTATTATTTATTAATTCATAATTTTCAAAACAATGTTTCACACTTCGTACGCCTATAAGTGTGTTAGTAACGTTATGTTTCACACTTCGTACGCCTATAAGTGTGTTAGTAACGTTATATATATTTCACACTTCGTACGCCTAAAAGTGTGTTAGTAACGTTATGTTTCACACTTCGTACGCCTAAAAGTGTGTTATCAGTCTGACTGTAACTGCCGACACCCAACTGACACCTCAGGTTTCAAGTCATTAACCACGGAGCACCGCACGACACAACCTCCCTCCACCAGGCCTCGGCCGACACTAACAACCGCCTAACCGCGCTGGTAGGCGTAGGCCTGAAATCCCGCCTTCTTGAGGGTGAAAACCTTCAATAATTTTGCGATGAATAATGCTAATTAAACTACAGTTAAAACCTTTATTTGTATGATAATTGTTCTCCTAATTTAACTACAATTAAAACACTAATTTACATGAGAATTGTTGGCCTAAAGATTACTTTTGACCTACTTAATTAAATATGTAAGTAATTATATTGCATTTAATGGAAAATTTGCAAAAACTTCACTGTTACTTCACTGCTAAACAAGCGGGAAAATAAAACAAAGAAAACAACTGACGTTTAATGAGGCTATTTATTTACATAAGTTAGTGAGAAATATTTATATACATACCTTAAATAGAGCTATCTATATACATACTATATTTAGAACTATGTATATACCTATGTTAATTAGAGCTGTGCTATAAGCTATAACAAAGCTATAAGAACAAAGCTATAACAAAGCTATAACAAAGTTATAACAAAGTCGGGTGAATCTTGAGCCGCTGAGTCAGCGGGTGAATCTTGAGCCGCTGAGTCAACGGGTGAATCTTGAGCCGCTGAGTCAACGGGTGAATCTTTAGCCGCTGAATCAGCGGGTGAATCTTGTGCCGTTGAGTCAGCGGGTGAATCTTGTACCGCTGAGTCAGCGGATGAATCTTGCACCGCTGAGTCAGCGGATGAATCTTGCACCGCTGAGTCAGCGGGTGATTCTTGTGCCGCTGAGTCAGCGGGTGATTCTTGTGCCGCTGAGTCAGCGGGTGAATCTAGTGCCGCTGAGTCAGCGGGTGAATCTTGCACCGCTGAGTCAGCGGATGAATCTTGCACCGCTGAGTCAGCGGGTGAATCTTGCACGTCTGAGTCAGCGGGTGAATCATGTGCCGCTGAGTCAGCGGATTCAAAATTTTGTAAATTTTCTGACACAACAAAAACTTTTTTATTTACTTCCGCTTTTTCTCTTTCAAAGTCGGTTGAGTTTTGTTTTCTTATCGTAATTTCGGAACCAAATAAATTCAAAGTTCTCGTGCTGAGATGCTCTATATTATTAATTTATTATTAATTTAATGTTCTTCTTCCATTAGAACCCTCAAACTCAGCCACACTAGAACCCTGCATGTCCCTTAAAATAGAACCCACTAGAGCTCCATGCTTTTTACCATCTAGATATCTAGCTCGTAATTGCCTAGACATTGGCACAGTATTTTGATTTGTTCTCTTGTTACTATAACTTTTTGTACTTGGATTACCGAACACTCCACCATCTTTATTTTTCATATTGTGTGCTTCACGATTTCTTTGAACTGAGCCTCTATTTTTAAATTGAGACAAGGGATTTATAAAGTCAAGTTCATTATATTTTATGGCACGTTCACCGTCTTGCTTTTCCCGTTGCTGAAAAGCAAAAGGAAAAATTTTCTTTCCCTTCACAAGAGTTCTTTTCTCAGCCGCCGTGATTTTGTTGAAGTCACTCCTGCGCTTATCGCGAGCACCGTTTTTTATGACAAATTTTCTTTCAAGCACCTTTAGAGCGGAAACTACTTTAAACTGCTCTCGTGCATCATTGCCATCAAAAAATGTGCGATTGATGATATCGTCGGCTCCATTGTTGATTTTACGTTGCATTACGATATCGTTTTTGTTAGATTCAATACTGATCACGTCATCAACAGTTGGTACGTCGTTCCCGACAATTGGTACGTCCTTCCCGACAAATTGTACTTCGTTCCCGACAGTTGGTACGTCATTTTCGACGTTTTGTATGTCCTTGCCGACAATTGGTACGTCGTTTCTGACAGTAAGTACTTCGTTTCCAACAGTTAGCACGTCGTTTCCGACAATTGGTACGTCGTTCCCGACAGTTGGTACTTCGTTCCCGACAATTGGTACGTCGTTCCCGACAGTTTGTACTTCGTTCCCGACAGTTGGTCCGTCGTTTCCGACAATTGGTACGTCCTTCCCAACCGTCGGTCCGTCTTTCCCGTCGTTTGGTACGTCGTTCCCGACAGTTGGTCCGCCATTATGGCGGATTTTCCGCGCTTTCTGGTAGTTTTTCCTCCGGCGGTCGACAAGCTTGCGCTGTTTGGCATGAAAGCCGACCATATCCCGAACATCATCGCGGTCCGGACCATCGCGGACCGGACCGCTGTGGACCGGACCATCGCGGTCGGGCCTCAGGTCACCGGTCCTGCCCTCCTCAGCCTGTAGGGTGACATGAGATGTAATTAGATGAGGGTAGCCTTCTTTCCCCACCGCCGGGGCATTCAGGTACACTCCCCACCCCTGCTGCTGCACTCCCTTGTCACAGTCATGCATATACTAGACCAGCGACCTCCCACCCTACTTACCACCAACCCTACTTGCCCTTCCACCTTACTTGTCCCCAACCTACTAACCCCCAACCCTACTTGACTCGCATTACTTGCCGCCAACCCTAATTACCCCAAACCCCTCTCACCACAACCCTCTTCCGTTACACCGCACCCTACTTACCCCCAAACTTATTTACCTCCACCCCTCTCTCTGGGGGGGGGGGTTATTGTTATTATTGCTGTTATTGCTATTGTTTATTGTTATTTTATTATTGTTAATATTGTTATATTTAGTGTCATTATTTGTTATTATTGTTGTTATTTATTATTATTATTGGTTATTATTTTTGTTGTTAAGACATATAAAAGAGGTTATTATTGTACTTATTTATTGTTATTATTTGTTGGGGGTCTCGTACCTGGGGGGGGGTGTTATTTATTATTGTTAATATTTATTATTTTCTTTATTGGTTATTATTAATAGCACATATAAAACAATTATTGACTATACAAGGTAGACACATTTTATTCAGGACGATTGGTTTACAATGAAGGTTAGTTCCAGGCTAACATTTAACACAAAAAAACAGTATTTCAAACAGCTTTAGTCCTGTATAGATATATAAATACAGTATTTTTTATTTCCTTGACCCTAACCTTGACCCTATTGACCCTAACCTTGACCCTATTGACCCTAACCTTGACCCTATTGACCCTAACCTTGACCCTATTGACCCTAACTTTGACCCTGTTGACCCTATTGACCCTATTGACCCTATTGACCCTATTGGCCCTAACCTTGACCCTATTGACCCTATTGACCCTATTGACCCTATTAACCCCATTGACCCTATTAACCCCATTGACCCTATTGACCCTATTGACCCACCTGAGGTACCGGGTAGGTCCGGTATCGGTCTGTATGTGGTACCGGAGCGGAGACGTGCGGTACCGGGTGACGTTAACGGCGTCCGGTACGACGAACGGAACCTGTAACGGAAACGGAACCGGATTAACGGATGACATCAACAACAGCAATTACATTTTTTGTCCGTTATATTTATTTTTGTGTAGCTTCTTGTGTGTTTGTATATTTTTCAGCTTATTTCGTTTTTTTCACTTGTTTGTCTTAAAATTTTTTTCGTATTGCAGTTTTTCCTGTATTTTTCTAGCTTGTTTTAATGTTTTTTTATTACAACAGTTTTCTTTAAATTCGCTCCTTATTTGTTTGTTTGTCTGCTACAAATCTTATTATTATTGATATTTAATTTAATTATTATTTAATATTATAATTAATATTTAAATTAATATTTAATACACTTCTACCTCCCCAATCGATCTGAAATTTTGCACACTTGCGCATTTTAAAAATTAAATTTTTAATTATTTCTAATATGTCTGTCTGCTACAAATCTTATAATTAATATTTAACACACTTCTAAAATTTAAAATTTTTCTTATATTAAAAAGAAATTAAAGTTAATTTTTTTAATATATGGAAACAAAAATAATAAATTCTTTGTACATGTGTAACACCGGAGACACTGGCCTCTTTAAAAGTGTTGTCTTTATAAAGTAATTTTTTAATTAATTAAATTAGTAATTAAGACAACTTCTTTAAAAGTGTTGTCTTTATAAAGTAATT
>NW_025936113.1:0-884 GCF_000764305.2 Hyalella azteca | reverse complement strand
CCGGAGATGCTGCGCGAGGTGGCGACAAGCGCACGAGTCTCGTGGGCGAGGCTCAGAAGGATCTTCACACGCTCTCGAGGTACGTTTAATGATTTCCGTGCTAGAAATATGCTTTTTCCGTTATATTATATACTTTTTTCCATTCCAATATATACTTTTCCATTAGTACTAATGTAAAAACATTTTTCCATTAGTACTAATGTAAAAACATTTTTCCATTAGTACTAATGTAAAAGTAGTACATTAGTACTAATGTACTAATGGAAAATAGAATTTTCTATTAGTACATTAAAATCGTCTTTAGCATAGATAAATGATGAACCTTAACTATATAGTTCATGGAAAGTTTCCAGGGTTTGCGACATTGATTTTCCATTTCATATGAAACCTTCAAGTCGAAAGCCGAATTAAATCAGGCTATGAATCATTTATATTTGTTATATCCAAGCCTTGTTTTCTCGGATTTGTATCCAGGTCTTCTAATGCAATTAGAAAGTTCAATGATGCATGTCAATAAGAATTTAATTTATAACAACTAATTTAGTTGTTCACATTTGTTTCATGACGGTTTCCTTGGTTTGCGATTTGGAAAATTTCAGAAGCATACAAGTTCAGAGAAGCAAGAACTACCAAAATCAAGCCGTAAAAACAATGAGCAATTTTGTCCAATGGGTTTCAAAACATTTATATACTTTTTCGTTTGAAGAATGTTTTATTAGGATTGTAAAATTTTAGCTAAAAACTGGTATGAGATGCAAAACAAAGCGATTATGACGCCGTGTAGGACGGTACGTCTTATGTACAAGTTTCACGTTAATTTAATGAACAAAAACGTATACCGCCGTATCCCATCAAAGAATAACTTCAGAACTTGAAATTCACTC
>NW_025936112.1:2094-4138 GCF_000764305.2 Hyalella azteca | reverse complement strand
GTCTCTTCCTTTTATCCCCAACTAATGACTGAGATCAGGCTGGGCAGTGCAAAAGCACTCGAAGCCTTTAAACCTAATTATAAAAAAAAAAAAAATTCCTTATGTATGATACTACTGGTATCCAGGATACTTTACTGGTCTACTTAATTACTTATAGGACTCACAAATGAACTTGAGGGGGAGTCTAAAAAACTCTGCTTTGCCACTATGCGCTTCATATCATATCAGCAGCCATATATAGCATTTGTATCTGAATTGCTCATGTTATCCAGTACCTATCTCATCTGTAAGCTTACAGGATGGCTTGCAACTTTGCACCATTTTAATTCAATAATTGGGTCAACCCTGACAACCCAGTCAAGTGAATTCACTTATTTCACTATAAGAAAAAATATAACTCAGTAGCTACTCACTGCAGTGACTGCAGTCTGCAGACTCTGCAGTGAGTGACAGAGAGCACATTTTCCCAACAAAAACTTGGTCACCTGGTCATGGACCGATGGACGGACGGACGGACAGACAGACAGACAGGGCAAGCACAATAGTGCATTTTTTCCATAAATGAGAAAATGCGCTAAAAAGCTAGTAAAAAACATACCTGAAACAAAATATAATATTTTAGTGACAGCCATCATATTTTTTGGAGAAATGAATCATATTTTAGGTTTATTACTTTACTTCTCATTCTATGTTGCCCAGTGCATAAATCACAATTCTATTGATGATTATAATGTTGACATAATCGTAATGACATTCTATGCACAATTTTGTGATGACTGACACTGACTGATGATGCATTAATTTTTTGTTCAGTGACATTGCTTTGCCAGGCGAGGTAAATATAATCAATATTCTTTGTTGTCAATTTATTTTTTGTTAATTGGAGCTTTTGCTAACCAAGGTTCTACTGGCCCCTGGTCTACTGTAAATGCATTTTTAGGGGTGTTTCTTTTTAACCTGGAGGGGGGGGGGTGTCCCTTATTACCATGTCTTGCAGAAATGATGCCATTTATTGTTGAAGGGTATGAGCTATGCAAATTCCATCAGTCATGTTTTTAAGCCAACACCTGTGTGCAACTTTTATGTAGGTAAATTTTTTAATACGGCAAATTTTTTTACAGCCCTTGGCCCCTTGCCCCTTGGCAAGTCGCAAGTTGGCAGAGGTACTCTTCCAAAATCTCACTTTTCACACTTTTTCTAGGGATTTTTTAGAGGTAGGCTACCTAGGAAATGTAGTCTCAACTTGCTCAAGTTGCTTTATGCTACATATAGGAAAAATGTGTAACTTTACAGACTTTACACTACTATTTTTTGTTTTGCAATACTTTAATTAGTTTATTTGCTACAACAGTTATATGAAATGTTGAAAACTTGGAGGACTGTCCAGATTTATGATATACCTAAACTGATTAAATATATACTGATTTCTATTATATATTTAAAAGATAAAAAAAAATACTGATGTGAGTGATGTCAAACAGTCAACTTGTCAAGTTACATAATAATAATGGATAAGGGTATACCTAGTCACAGTTTCAAGGAAAATATTATAGCCTTAATAAAAAAATGATAATAGTGAAATACAATGCAAGGATTCTAACTGCCTAAATTTAAATCTTGGCTAAGTTGGCTGCCCGGGTCCACAGAACTTTTACGTAGTCTCCTAGCTACTGGCTTCTACTGAGTACTGAGTACTGACACATCTCATGAAAAGCAGAGGGGGAAGGGCGAGAAAGCCAACCGGGTTCCGGGTTCTTGACGCTGATCGGACTATAGGGTAGAATCGAAAATTTTCACTTTTTACGTTTTTTGGACTCATCTGAAAGCTGGAATTCTGCTCTTTTCAATGGTACCACTGCCATCGCTGTACGCCAACATTTATGTTCATGACGTCTCTTTAAAGGGAAGCGGGTGGGAGAGTTCTTTAACTAATTAGATATAAAGTAATTAGCTGCTGAAATCTTTGAATATAGTTTCTACTTGAGTTGTGCTGCAGTTACATGCTTAGTCTCATCTTAAAGCTGACATTCTGAGCTTTCCAACG
>NW_025936112.1:0-2017 GCF_000764305.2 Hyalella azteca | reverse complement strand
CCCTAATGTCATCCCGTTGCTTTATGAGCAACCGAGCGCCAGGGCTGACTGATGGGGAGAAGTCCTTCCTGAATCCGGCAGGGATATGTTGTCTGGCAGCGGTCGTCAGGACTTCCCCTAAGGTCGACTCTCCGCCACACGAGGTGGGGGGAGAGACCGTCTCGAGCGCCGCTTCGATGGCTGCCGTGTAGACGGGCCAGTCAGCTTTTTTAAAGTTGACATAGGAGCGGGCGGCCCGGGGGGTCAGGAATCTGCAGAGGAAGGGAGATGGATCAGGATGGGCAGGTGGTCCGAATTGAGGGCGACTTGAGGAGTCCAGGAGGTGCTGAGGAGTAGGTTACCGCTGATGATGGCGAGGTCCGGAGAGGCGGGTATGGGAGTTCTCATTGAGGTAGGCGAGGGAGGAACCAGCGACGAGGTCGTCGACTGCGGTTCCTCGCGCTGCGTCTCTGGTCTACCGTGTGGGAGAACCAAGAGGGATGGTGGGCGTTAAAATCGCCCATTATCAGGCAGTCTCTCGGGATGGAAATAATGTCTGCGAGCTCCGGGGAGTATTCCGGGGGCAGGAGGAGGCCGGTGGGATGTATACATTGATGATACAGAAAGGTGAGCCATTAAGAGAAGTGGAGACTGCTATAGCCTCCATGGTGGTGTCGCCGCGTAGGAGGGAGAGATATTTCGTCCGGTATAGGGGACATCATGGCGGATCAAGATGAGGAGACCGCCGCCGTGAAGGTCGCGGACCAATTAAGGTCGCGGACCATTGCTTCTAAGAAGCTCATTTTGCACGGAAAAATTTCCCCAAAACAAATATCTTCTTGAGACAGGCAGATGCACTATTATCCTCACAAACGTACTTGCATTACAGTTGGGTACGCAGCCGTGCATCACCAAATTTGTGCACCAATCAGCCTTGAAAAGAACGCCTAGCATATTTCCGGATGACCATCAATCAGCCGCGAATTAAGCCATCCGTCGGTAACCAGCCCATGACATCATTTTGTTTTGAATATTAGGAGCTTTACGCCACCATATTCTGAAGCGAATAGCCCAGAAAGTAATGGTTGTCCACCACTGAACGTTGCATCGAATCATCACTTTATCCAGCTCGAACTTTAAGTTGCGGACAACGGACTGCGACCAACCAGCCCAGCCCGCCAGTGGAACTGCATGAATCGTGCCGTGCACCACCAGGGGAAGCTCAACGCAGCCGTGCACCACCAATTTTGTGCACAAATAAGCCCTGAATCGAACGCCTTGGATCTATCCGGACATCCACAAATCAGTCGTGAACCACTCGACTTTGCCCTCCGGCATTCGGGCCTTGCATAGAACCTGCCTTGCACCACTAGGCCGCGGATCGAGCATGACTTCCAGGCATCGTTAAATTACGTAATTTTACGTTCACCGCATCTGAGGTTAGGTTTCAAATAGGCTGAGAATAGCATAGTTCTGATCCAAAATGTATCGTCCTTCGGCGAGTGGGCGTTCGACGGTCGACCTTGCGTCGAAGGACAATTATTAAAGCCTCTATTTATTAAAAGCCTCCCCCTCGGGCCCTCCCTAAGCTCATTACCTCTGGGCTCTGGGAGCAAGATAGTTAGGACTTAGGAGTTAGGAACACTTTATTTTGAAACATGCAGACTGCAGAGTGTAATTGTCCATTTACCATATCCATACATTACCGTAGCGTATTATTTATATGATATTACCAATGGCATTGGTACATTCCAGATTCCATGAACATGCCATGCAGCCATGACATGGCATGAGCATTGACAATGACCTTGTCCACTGCAAGGCCATAGTGGCAAACCAGAGCTTTTTTAGAATCAGTTTATTTTTAATTTCCGCATTTACCCAAGATTTATATCAATTCCTTATGTGTGAGATTCCGTTACGGGTTCTGCTGTCGGACGGACGTGTGTCTATAGCTGTTCGGTTGTTGGGGTACTCGACGCCAATCGTTCGTTTTCCCTGATAATTTGAAGAGACTTGACATCCGATAATTGTTTTT
>NW_025936111.1:0-2246 GCF_000764305.2 Hyalella azteca | reverse complement strand
TTTATTAGGCCGTAGGCCTGTCTCCGATTCTTAACATCGCAGAATATTCACAGCTTGTTGCGGTCTCAAAAGTGCAACTCACTGCTACAATTCTGCATTGCTTAACGGCCCGGCCTCCTCGCTGATTCTGACCAGAAACTGGCGCACAGAGCTGAGATCGAACCCACGCCTCTCTGCTCCAATCTTGGTACTCTGAACTTTTAACCACTGGGCCACCCTGCCCAATTTCCGGCTCAGGTAGCCGTTACGGAGACCGTGGCCGTGAAAAGCTATGAGTATATGATCAGAAGGACCAATGATCGCGACCACTGTGCATTACGGTCTGGATTGATCGGACACCTGACAGTGTCCGATGCGTCCCTGGTCTGGATTCCGGTGCTCAAGTGTAGTCTGCAGCTTCGCTCTGAAGCTGAGTGCAGTTATAGCCTGCTGAGGCTGGGCATTGACTTCAGAGCTAATTTGTGATCCGCGGCCACACCCCTGCGGTGGCCACCTGATGGCCTCACCGGGCGCCATGCTGATCGCCATCTTGTATATTGTAGTGTGTGGCGGCCACATGATTGCCTCTCCGGGCGCCATGCTGACCGCCATCTTGTATATTGTAGTGTGTGGCGGCCACCTGATGGCCTCTCCGGGCGCCATGTAATCAATTGATTGATTGCGTAATCCTGTGGACCGACAATTGTACGTTTAATATCTTCGTTTGTTTACTTTGTTTACTTCGTAATACCCGAAAAATGAAAATATTTCTTATATACTTTTATTATGAGGGTAAGAATGGACCACCCGAGGTGATCAGGGTTGCGGCGGTAATTAGTTAATAGACAAACTAATCAGTAGGGTAATTCATAACTGGAGTTATTCGTTAATTGAATAATTATATAGTTGAGTAATTATTTAGTGGAGTAAAGAGCTCTGGGGTAATAATGTAGATGAGTAATTGAATACGTGTTTAGGAAGATTATGTGCGTGTGATGTAGTGTGTAAACGTGTAGGTGTTACGCAGCTAGTTACGTACACAAACAAACGCACGCGTTACAACCGCACTAATGAAGCGCACACGTTACAACTGCAAGCAGAAACGTACACGTTACAGCTACACAAACGCAATACGTGTACACGAAATACGTACGTACTGAATACGTGTAAATTGAATACGTACACACTGGATACGCACTCACACAACACGCACATTCGCCTGCCGATGGCTCAGTTCAACTCGTCTTCCCGCCAAAATGTTGCCATAGAAGAGGTTTTCTCTGAACGCAAACGCCAAACAAAATCTCCCATTCACAATATTTTTGTGTCGTTTGGAGGCTGCGTTTATGTTTATAGGCTGCAAAAATACTCTGAATCNCTTTCAGAGGCAATACATATTTACGAGATCGCAAGTAAAAACTTATACACAGTTAGCAATTGCCGCCATACTGCAGTCTTCTGAAGCCCGCGACACTTCAATAAAAAGCGCCTTTATTCCGGAATTTTTAAAGGTCTCCATAAAGGAACGAGGCTGAACACTTTGCAATTAAGGTAAGAGCTAATAAGTTAAGAGTTCAAGCGTAACCCGCTAACCGAATTGAGCTTTCAAAGTTACTGGATTGATTATTGACACTTATTTGAGTATATCTTCGTAAAGAGAAATAACTTCAACTCAAGTTTAAATACTAGAAATTTGTTTAGAACTCGATGTCCCATAATTCTACCATGAATGTGTGTTAAGTTCACAGGTAATAATGTTCATGAGCTTGGTAATAGCTCTGTACTTCATATGTAATAATGTTCATTAGCTTGGTAATAGCTCTGTATTTCATAAGTAATAACGGTCATAAGCTTGGTAATAGCTCTGTTTTTCATAGTTAATAATGTTCATTAGCTTGGTAATAGCTCTGTACTTCATATGTAATAATGTTCATTAGCTTGGTAATAGCTCTGTATTTCATAAGTAATAACGGTCATAAGCTTGGTAATAGCTCTGTTTTTCATAAGTAATAATGGTCATAAGCTTGGTAATAGCTCTGCACTTCATAAGTAATAATGTTCATAAGCTTGGTAATAGCTCTGTACTTCATAAGTAATAATGTTCACAAGCTTGGTAATAGCTCTGTACTTCATGGGTAATAATTTTCATAAACTTGGTAATAGCTCTGCATTTGATAGATACAAAGATTTGACAGATGCATGCACACAAAAATTAAAAGTATAAATTATTAAGTGTTGTGCACAACAAATAAACACCAAAGTTACTA
>NW_025936110.1:0-794 GCF_000764305.2 Hyalella azteca | reverse complement strand
GACACTTCAAAGACTCAAGTGCACGCCAATATTGGCCGTGAACAAGCCAGGCTTACGTCCAGAATTTGCCTTGACAACATTATTATGTAATAGCTTTGTATTAAAATTGTTAGTGTTAGGTGATTCCTTGATGCATCTTTAGTGCGTAACATTGGAATCATAGCGTTAATTAACTCCAAGGCTTGATTGAAGCCAACTAGAGACGTTCAACGCACGCAATAATAAACAATAAATATTAAACTTTAACGATTAAATCAACTGATAATTCATGTACTTTGTAATAATTAGTAACCATTCATATTTAAATAAAATCTGAAAATGATATAAGTATTTTTTCCATTTGGTGCATTGGAAGTTATTCAAAAAAACAATTTTTTTCTGAAATCAAAATTCAATCTAAATAAAAAAAATTGGCTTCGTTTGAATGGAAATTGTCCAAAGATTTATTAAGTAAATATATAAACCGTATTTTATCTTCATAAACTATTTTTCCAATCATAAGTTGAATTCACCGTTTGATGATATTGCATTTGGTATTTGGGAAAATATAAGAAATGCCGCAATCAAACGAATGTGGAGTTCCTAATTTGGATAACTGATGAAAAATATTTTCATGATCTTGAAACATACCTTATAAACAAGTTTTAAATTTATTTAATGGTGTTTTTGGTGCGGAAATTAAATCATCCATTAAACTTCTCGTTTACATTTCAGTTCAACCTTTTTCACGATTACTCAATTAACGTGGGGTAACGTTCAACCTTCAACGGCAAAATCGTTGTGACATTAGCGTT
>NW_025936109.1:0-285 GCF_000764305.2 Hyalella azteca | reverse complement strand
ACCCCCTGAATGTAAGGCTCGAGGGTGTCGGCACACTTGACGATCAGGTCCTTGGCGAGCTGGCAGGCGTTCTTCCTCTGCGACTTGCAGGGCTCGAGGATGTTGGTGAGGATGCAGTCAAGGAGCTCGTTGCTCACCACGTCGCTCTCGTTGATCAGCGGTGACAACACGTCCAGCATGAACGATTTCACCTTGCCACTGTGTTCGTCACTGCAAACAAGATCAAACCTTTGAACCATTTGCTTCAACCCTTTACCACATTATATATGTACTCAATGTTGTCAA
>NW_025936108.1:0-1955 GCF_000764305.2 Hyalella azteca | reverse complement strand
TAATTATGATGCGCTGAAGAGAGATGGGAGTTCACTACAACTCTCAACTCTCAGCCCTGCATGGACAAATGTTTAGAATTATTTACGTTGTCTGTGTTGTCATGATATACAAGTCTGTTGACTGACGCCTTGAACCCGAGTGGGGTAAATGTCATAGATAGAGCTCACATCTCTCAGTGTGTGTTCAGTAATAACTTACATATTACTAAACTGTACGTATTACTGTGTAAATGTTAAAATTAAAGATAGTTGATTACTTTGTGGACTGGTGCCCTCGTGGCTAAATCGCTAAAGATGTACTCTAGTGTTTATAGCGGTATCTGAGTTTCGCTCCTATGAGTGTTATTAATATAGCAGTTGATAAGATAAACGAACTTGCAGTCGACGTTTCTATCAGTTATACCCCAGGAGTTCTTACCAAAAATGTAGCTTCCCAACAGTAATATGAGAGATATGAGGAAAGGCGCAGGTTGCAGCATCGTCCTGGTGATGTGTAGCTATGCTACCTGCACGCGCGAGACGCATTAAGACGCACTTGATTGTGCTGTCATTTCGATGCGTTCTTGTCTTTTGTTTTCATTGTATGGTGTAAGTACACTAGGAAATTTGTACATGCATGGTGGCTTTTATTTGACCCATAGTTCATGGATACCCTGAGAATAATAGCATGTGTTGATAATTTAGCTACATTCTGTTATTAGTTTCCTTACATCGCAAGTAACCAAGAATATTAAATAAAAAATAATCAAATAAATTCATTATATTTCATTGAAACGTTTCCAGGATCATTTCCATTATATGTTCAAAAAATGAATTTAATAATACTCGCATTGATACAGATTTTAAACTGATAATATTAAGCTGGTCTCGGAAACTTTTTCAATTAAAATCTGTCGAACAATATCTTCATAACAACCTCACAACTATAGTTTTTATTGCTGAGATGCATCTCAAGTGCAGTCCATCACTCAAATTTATTCAGGTTAAATTATTGTGCGGCAAGTTGCTCATCCATGAGTGCGGGACTCGCGCGGTCACTCGCATTATGCGGCGCTGTTGAGCGAGCAACTCAATGGCCGTCACTGCGGCGAACGATTGTCATGTCTGTCATCTAGCGCTCGTAATAAAGACAAGTTCCATGGATGGTAAAAATGATTGATTTCGATGTAAATCAATTCGCGTTTTGTGGCCAGATATTGTGAATCCCTGATGCACCAAACCAATCTTTCATCCGGGTAAAACTCCATTCTATGACATTTTATACCCAAGAAGCTTACTGAGCTGGGGATACAAATATTTTATCACCGAAAAATAAATTTTTCTTACACCCTGAGATTGAGTGGACGCCTTCTGATATGCATGACTACTGAAAACAAGAGCAGTCGTAGAGCTCAACGGGCAATAGTATCCCAGACTGAACTGTTCTCATCCCCTCTCCCGCCGCCGCAAACATTATACATCTCAGTTCAGTATCAAGACTATGAGCACATTATGAAAGATTAAGAGTTTGTCGATGTATATTTAACGCCAAATCACCCTGGAATTCTTAACAGACATAGCCTGTTTGATATCTCCTTCTATCCCACCAGATGTGGTAAAATTTTTAGTGCGACAATGCATGTATCAGATAAGGTTTCTCCGGTTTGGAAAGTCCTGATAGACTTCCTACATATTATTAATCAGTAAGATTAGTAACAATCGCATTTTCAAGTGATTAATAAAAATAAATGACGAAGTACGATCAGGGTTTGAAATCGGGTGTAAAATAATAGAGTACCTCTCAGATTGAATTTACAAAAAGGCAAATTATATTTCAATATATTACTGTAATGGCTATAGAGCATGGTAATATGCTATTATATTATCATTAATATGTAGTCGATGATTATTCCTGTTACGGATAATTAAACGATCGAAAAGTAGAAAATCCAGTACTGAAATGATAATCATTAGCG
>NW_025936107.1:0-54036 GCF_000764305.2 Hyalella azteca | reverse complement strand
AAATGAGTTTAATATATCATACTGAGGGTAATGAAGATAAATGTTGAAGCAACTATCAGATTTACCGCGGCTAGACCCTCAGTCCGAGGGCAGTCCTGCTCACACGTATTTAATAGTTCTTGGCTTGACTGTTTTATGAGAATTAATTTATAATTATTATTGAAAGAATTCAGAATTTAAAATGTATTGATCATATTGACGATTATTTGTGAAATTTTTCTATGCATTCTGTACCTTGTATCCCGTTAGTATCTGAGAACATCTTATGCAGTAATAAAACCGTTTATAAGATAAAAACCAATACATTATTTTGCAGGTAACCAAACACGCACTTGAAGGGAAAAACATTAAATGAAAACATAAATCAATAGTTTATAAGACAATAAATTTTTTGTAACAACATTGGGTTTAATTTCTTACCATTAACAAGAAATATTTTTTCTTTGGCAGAAGTTAAAAAATTTGTGTGATACAGAAAAACGTGTCTTATGGATTTTCGATGTTACATATACGAGGGGATAGTGAGTTAACGATGCCAATTAACATAGTGTTTCACATCGTATACGCTTAACCCTCACTAGTAAGCTGTATGGCAACCGCAATGCATATATCTTATTGATGAAATTTGCTTCTTTAGTTGACCTGAACTTGACAAATGAATAGATAATTTAGAGCAAACAGACGTTAAAGGTATATTTGTACTAGAAGTATTTTGGCCAGCGGACGTGAAAAAAATTCGAATTTCGGAAAAAAATACAAAAAGTAAGACTAGAGATATAATTAATATGCATACTCACGAGAATTATTCAAAATTTCAGCATCGAATGAGCCGATTGTTATTGAATAATTTGTCAAATACGGTTACTAAACTTAAAAAATTTCCTATTATTTAAAGAAAAACTTGCAAATATGACTAGAAATTATCTAGTATCAATATCTCATGTTATTGAAATTAACTGATGAGATATTGTTGTTTCTGTGATTCAAATAATCGTAAATTTTTGGCGTCTGAGAGGCAATTTTTTTAAATGCTCTTAGTCTATTCTTATGCTCATAGTCTATTCTAAGGTTGAAGTTCTTCTCGTCGTTTCTAAGGGAACAATTAGTAGCTATTGTGGTTAATCTAGTGCAGATAAATCCAGCGTATACGAGTAATAGAACTCAGGTATTCCTGACATAATTTATATTATTCAAAATCATAATGGAAAATTAATTTAGCATTTATATAAATTAAAATTTATAATATAAATAATTTATAATAAATAAAGTAATACAAATTTACAGTCTTCTGTTTTTTGCGAGCGGAACGTTCTGTTGACTCGAGCTCTTCTCCAGAGAATTTTAGCTCTGCTTGAAAGGACGCAAGTTTTGCATTCAATCGAGTGGGCGCTCCAAACTCTGGAATTTGTGCAGCAAACTCGTCCGTGGGGACGTGTTTGCAAGGATGTTGTAGCACCGCACTTTATCTGTTCTGAGTTTTCGCTTTCTATATAGGATTTCAATTGCTTTTTTTGTATCGATATGGAAAGTTTCAAAAGTTTTTTCGATCAAGTTGCATTTCTGATTTTTAGCAGTAGATATCCTACAGTATTAAACCTGTACTATTATAAATGATGCGAAAGGTTAATATAAAACACGAAGTCGAACAGCGTCATCCTCAATTACTCGTAAAATGTATTTATAATTAATATTTCGCTGAGCTTATCACGCATGATGACATGAAAACTTTCAGGTGGAATTTATTTTGTGTCAGTGAAAAAATGAAAATTAAAATGGTCTAAGACTACTTTTGTTTGTTATTTTAAATTTCAGATGTGCTCATTTTTTCATTCCAATTAGAAAGTATTAAAATTACAATATATTTTAATGTGTAATTATAACAGTTTATGTCATAAAGTCTATTGCAAATAATTAGAATGCAAATGTAAGTATAATCTGTATCTTAAATAATTAGAATGAAAATGTGAGTATAATATGTATTCTAAATAATTAGAATAAGCAGTTTTCTCACAAGAGTATATCTAGTGAATATTAAAATACTCACGAGAATGAAGTAGAAGGAGTAAGGGATGTAGACCACATCCAGGACCACGACCATGCCGAATGATGTCAACCACGGCAAGAGAAGCAAAGAACGATTCTGTGATGAACAAATAAATAATCTTGGAATATTGTTAAGCAAAATATAGGTAAATCTTACGTAAAAAATTGTTGCAGTGAATCAAGCAATGATTTGTTAATAATGTGTGATGTTAAGATCTAATTCAATTAATGGCATTGAGCGTGATTTAAAATCGTCGTAAGAATTCTGGGAACTCTGCTGCCGGAACCAGTATCTTGCCATAAGATATTAGACGGCTACACAAATAACGAATATTTTTACGCCCTTCCTATTCCTGAAAAAATATCGAGGAAAATTGCACTTTTATTATGAATGAACAGTTCTGGAAGGGAAATATTTTCCTGCAAATTCTGGGAACTGCAGCTGGCCAAAACCGTGTTTAACGAGCTGAAAGTTAATCCTCTTACGTTTTTTATTGCCTGGTGGAATTTAGTATTAAAATAATTGGATTTTTAGGTGATATTTTGCGCCAAGTGAAACAATGTCGGCACCACAAAACGTATCACAGATCAAACTCAAACTTGGCTGCGTTGAGCCTTACCAGAGTTTATTGTGAGTTACAATTTTTAACTTGAGTAAAAAGTTTAATCATAACTTTCGGGATGCACACGACCTCTCACACTTGAATAAAATGCATACAAAGTTACTATACATTTGCAGGAATTACATGAGAACAAGAGCTTATTTCAACAAGACTGGCTGCAATGACATGGTGTGGATGAGAACTGCAATGTCTGTCCCACAATTAATTTCGTTGAAACCGCTACTTCATCTCATTAAATTTGTTTGTATATTCATGGCGTCGCATTGTATGGTGCAATTTGGGCCGAATTTGTGACTATGCTAATATCATTTGCATACATTTTCGCAAACAGAACAGTCGCTGCTTGTAGCTGCTTCCAAATTTATTGGTCACTGTAAAATTTTCTTCTAAGATGCAATGTTGGTTTACCACGCAAACGTTGCGAAAAATTTGGTTAGAGGACAAAAGTTCCTATGAAGGGTTTACATGATTTAGACATATGAAATTCCACGGTCCTGACATTCATGTTGACAAAGCTTTCTTTAAAAAAAAAACGTATTCAGAACGGGTCGCGTTTTTTTAAGACATGAATATTTTGATTGCTTCTATAACGGAGAACGCCTCCCTTGCGGTTACTAGTAATCTGACTGAGCCTCGTAATCCCGAGCAAAGGCCAAAAAATCTTGAAGCTCAAGAGACCGAAACCTCGAGAATTTCATCACTTTTCTAGAGCAAACACTAAATTTACGAGGCAGCTGCACAGAATTATTCGCAGCTGTTCTAGTCCAATAGATTTTGGAACTGGTGGGAGGGCCGAGAAATTTACCGTTGATGTCTGCAATAAATCGATTATGACTAACAATGCAGCAATTTTAAATCCAATAAATTCGTTTGGTTTAGTACGCGTAATAAGTGAAAAATACTCGAAGCGAGAGAGTAATACGAACTACACCAACAAAGGTTTTTATTTTCAGAAATAAATCGTTTGCTTTTTCAATTTAAAAGAACTGAGCGCCTCAGTCAGAATAAGCGAATTATAAAAGTGATGTCGCAGTATTGGAAAAAAAGTATCACATGAAATGAAATAGATAATTCGAATTAAAACGCCTACAATATATTACACTTTTTATCACAGTTATCAGATTATTGTGATGAAATATAATGCTTGAATGAAAACTAAACAAGTAAGTTAATTCTACTCAATAGACGTTTAAAATTTTCCTGAATTATTTTTAGTTTCTTCATAAAAAGAGAAACGTCTACATGCGAAGTTAAAAAAGCTTGGTATCCGCGATAAAATAATTTTGATAGAAAAATTGCAGTTTCATCTTTTCAGCAATGGATTTTTTTTTTGGACTCATTCATTAAACTGGAAAAAATTCCAGGATAGCACAGAATTTTTGGAGGTCAACGGCTCACTGCATATGGCAAAAATTTCAAGACAAACATCTTCTAGAGTCTAGACAAACCAGACAAACTGTAACTAAGGTTACAGAAATAGAGCATAGAGAGAGAAATAATAGCGAAGCCTAGCGCCGGCCATCAATGAGACACCAGAAATAAGTAAACCAAACAATCACGAATAAGAGCATTCAAACAAAGTGTCATCTTTCCTAGGTTCTCTTCGGTAAGCCAGGCTTACTCATGCGCCAGAGCAATTGAGTTGTTGAGAAAGCATCCATTTTACATTTTTTACAGCACTTTACATTTACTGTGATACATCGGCAGAATTTGATGCATGCAGTTTATTTTCTGAAGCAATGGATCAGTTAGATGCACTCCGCTCGTTTATGCGTGCACTGGATTAGTTCAGTGGATATTGTTCACTAGTAAACATCAAGGATAACTGCAACGCTCATCTCTCATGTAAATTATCAATTCAATGCGCACTGCTCACTTTTCATGCATCAGATAACAATGATGCGTATTGATCACTATTTTTTCGATGCATACGATAAGCAGGTTGCACAATGTGCATTTTCTAAGGACAAAAATACAAAAATAAGCTTAGTCTACATAACTAATTATTCACTCTCAATACGCAAGATAAATTCAATTAGCTTTAATCATTTTTCAATGTAGTAAATCAGTATAGTGTAGAGCCGTGTAAAAATAAGTATCAATCCTTATTTTCAAATTGAAGAATACATCCAGAAATGTTGAACAATTATCAGTTGATTAATTATCATTTGTCTCTTTCATCACTTGTTGCTGAACGCATCGCTTATTTTTGCTTTCAATGATGCAATTTAAAGTGTCATTGATGATTACAGTTATGTAATTATTGTCGTAAGCATTTACTTTAATTCGACTTCTTATTTGAGCTGTTATGTAACGATCTTTTATTTTAATCAAATAATTGACTATTAACCCACATTCTCATTTCCTATGTTCAAAAATTGGCAATTCATATTTTATCTCAAGAGTTTGCCAAAGAGATTGATTTTTTTTACTGAAGTTCTTTTCACTGAATATTAAAAAGTAGGACAACGTTTGTTTCCTAGGTTTTGACTTCGAGTTTAAGAGCCAGGTTTAATGTTAGCCACATATAGGATATGAAGTACCGAATTTTACAAAGCGTTGATAGTTTGGAAAGTTGATGGCGATCGTAAATTCGAACCCACGGAACTTTTGAATAGAGCCAAACAATGTAGCTTCTTCCTTCACTTTTTCATTCAGCTCTCACTCCTTTTCTTCCGATGTGTTCCAGTGGTGGCACATTTTATAGTCTCTTACTAAACTATCAAGATCATCTTGTAATTGTACTTTATTTGACTCATCCTTAACTGTACCATAAACTTTGTGTCACCGGCATATATCCGCGGCACACGCTTGACATAACTTCTGGCAGATCGTTTATAGATGCAACAAACAAAATAGGCCCAAGAACGCTTTCTGGTGGGATGACACAGTGCACTGATGCCATGCACTGATGATTAACTGATATAGTTTTGTTAATACTGTCACATTGTCGTCTACTTACTAGAAAATCTCTGCTGCATTGGAGTAAATTTACCTTTATTCCCAAAGACTTCACTTTACGCAACAGCCGCTCATGCGGAACACCGTCACATGTTTTGGCAAAATTGAGGTACAGTGCATCCACTAGCTTCCTTTCGCCCAGCAGGCGAGTCCAATCGTTCAACGTAGGGGCTAATAAACAAATACCGAAACTAATAAGTTTTGGCCGAGGTCGAGGTCAAGTCCAGTGTATAAGGCCTCTAAAAATCAAATAACTCTCAATCAATCAATTAATTAACTCATCAATCAATTATTGATGCATAGCTTGCAACAATAACCCACTCAAGTGTTTGTATTCCGGCGACCGTTGAAAGATTTTTCTTCCCGTTCCATGTTATTCATTCGGTATCATAGTGTCTGAGTCATAAACAATGGTCAAGCTCTTAACTTAACAATTAACATTTAAATTGTTAATTTCTAATCAACAATTGACCAAAACATTTTTTAACTACGCCTGCCACCGCAGAATACTAATGAAAGAATGTATTTGTAATTGCATTCAAGTTTGTTCATTTGTTAAAGTAAGGCTTGTTAATTTGAATATGAGACCCGAGAATATTACGGACAGGGTCGCAAAAACAGGAATATTCGACCGGCATTCTCGTAAATAAACCAATCAGAATAATATTTATATATGTTAACAAATAACTTTGAACAAAAGTTTAATGTAGTTATAGTACACAAGTTGATGCATTGATTGACGTGGCAGAGAGGCGTACGTCTTGCTTTCTACTGCATTCCTCAGTGAGCAATATTTTGTGTTAATGATTGTAAGCCAATTAAATTGTAAGCCAATTAAATATGTTACTTTATATAGGATATGTAATAAAAATGCCGACTTTGCGAACATACTGTAAACTTAATTTTGCGATTAATTGGTATATAATAAGTTCAAAATTAATTACTTTTGATAAATAGTAACTTTGTTCAATTATATTGCTATGGAGGATTAGTGTTCTCAAAAAGATGGTTTGGGATACAATGCGACAGAACTTTGGCTCACAGAATCTTCCAGTTCTTCGAGTCAAAACCTTCCAATATGAAAAAGAAATCGACCATTTGCCGCCAAACATTTATTGAAAGAGATACCAGGCTCACTTAATCTTCTTTCGAAGAAAAAGTTTATATTGTACATAATTACTCTGAGACGAAGAACAGTAAAAAGTTCAATAAACGTTCCAACCATTGCAGAGAGAACAAAAGCTCCTTGGTTACGTTCTTGTATGATTTGGTGCCTATGAGCCAAAAACATATTATGTAGGGTTACAACAAAGCAAAAAGACGAAACGAAGATAACGTGTAAGAAATATCTTAGTTGCGTCGTGAAGAAAAATTTGAATAATTTGTGTATCTTGATGCAGCTAATATTGTATCAGTCAAATGGTAAACATGAATGTCATTCATAATAACCCTACTAAATGCAAAACAACAAAAAAGATGAAATTGTAACTTGAATTACGACTATAATTTTTAGCATAATAAGGTAAAGTGTTTCAATTTACTCCCTCGACTGTCCCTCAGTATACCCATCGATTATCTCGGGGTAATGTGGGACATTTCAATTTATTTCATAATTTTATTATTCCTAGTCTAAGGAACAGTTCTGATCCTTGATAAGGTATGTGGCAACATAACCGAGGACTTGATGCTTAGTTTTATATAGCATTTTGTATTTTAAGATGAGAAATAATTATGTCCGTTTTGATTTAATCTTTTTTATCCAATTGTACCCAACTTTCCCTACTTTTGTTTTATAAGATATGAAGTTTTCAACTTATACGATACGAAGGATGCACAATGTACAGTTTAATGTATGGAAACTCTGCTATTTTAATGGAAGAACGAAGCTATTTTGTTCTAAGATCTATAGGACCAAATTTCCGTCAATTACCAAGTGACAAATTTGCAATAAATTCGTAGTCGGTTTCCAATTAATCGAGTTCAGATATGATCGACTTCCGTTGTTCCACTACGCATACAATTTATAATTGCCAACATCATTTACTCATTGAATTAAAAAAATTAGATTACGGTAAAATTAATTTTTACAATAATATATAACTACAATAATATATGGAACCCTGCTTGAGAATGTAATAAAACTTTCAAGGCGAGCTTTTAATATCCGCAGAGGAAGTTGTCTGTGAACATTTTATGGACCAACCTCAGGCACTTGCGTTCGTACTTTTAGTTATGACCAAAATTCCTTCACTGAGCTGAAGAAGCGAAATTTGTACGGTAAATTTACTGCTAATATTTTAATGGAAGACTCTGGGAATTTCAATGTTTTGCCTCAAAATCCAAATTCGTGTATTCTAATCATCTTTAAATAATTGGATGTATAATTCGTAATTTTGATGAAAATTGGCATAGCACGCTGCAAATTTACTTGCATGAGAAGCATTTTATTGCACCCAATGAATCTTAATGAAAAAATCTTTAGAAATTTAAAGATTTTGAATAATTGGATGTATAATTAATACTTACGAGTATAATTAATACTTTACTCGTTTTGTTAATAAAACATCGTAATTTTGATGAAAATTGGCATAGCACGCTGTAGATTTACTTGCATGAGAAGCATTTTATTGCACCCAATGAATCTTAATGAAAAAAATCTTTAGAAATTTAAAGATCTTGAATATTTTTCAGCAGTTTAAACTTCATGGCTAACATATAAGCTATTCAAGTGGATGATAGCTTCCTATCCATCATCCACTTATTCATGGAAAGAGCATTCTGCATTCCGGCCGACTTTCCTATCTGCTACTCGTGGGTGAATGTTTTTCTCGTGTAAAAAATACGATCTAAAATAATCTCTTAGTAACACAAATTCGCTTTTCCCTCATTGAAAGAGATACTTTAACTTTAGAGAAATTTAACTTCAATGCTCACAATAAATTGAAAATTTTAAATCTGGGTTAATGTTAATTTGATTTAATTTAGTTCTTGAAAATCATTCCTTCCTTACCATAAGCAAGCCCAGGAGAAGCAAGAACGTCGTGCCGATCCCTGGGAACGCCATCAGCAACATGAGTTGTTCTAGACGCTGTAGAACTGTAATAGAAAGTAAATAGTTATTGTTGTTATTGTGGTATAAAACTCACATAGTGTTTATGCTTCGTGAATTTCAATGCTGTAAAAGACAAGTCAACGATATAAATATGTGTGTTCAACTCTACTCAGATTCATGGAATGTTGTACTGTTAATGTTGTATTGGTGCTGTTCGACTGCTAATGTTTTATTGGTCCTTACTTTAATGCCCGTGAAACTCATACGTTTGAAGCTAGATCAGTTATGTGATTAAATTTCGGTAAAATTTTTTAATTTGCACTGCCCGAATATATGGAAGAAACATAATAATACTTCTAATCTGATGATTGTAATTAATTACACATGAATAAACTAATAAATTTCTCTTGAATCCAATTGATACTATGATAGTTCTAAAACAAACAAAAATTATGTAACTGCGCAGATATTTTGAAAAGAAACTACTTCATTGCACAGACGGTATGAGTACCGAGTATATTTTTACGAAACCATTTCTGAGTGATAAGATTGATGCGCGTAGATTTAATTTACATGGAAATCGAGCTGGACGTCGGCGCTAGAGTACAGGCGTTTGATGTACCACGACAAACGCGCAGGTGAATATTCAGTTTTGATTATTAGCAGAGTTTAGTTTAAATAAGAGTTCGAGCTTCCATTTTAGTAAAAATAACTTAAAATTTTCCCATCAATTTCGATTAGAAAAGCATTGATCCATACATTTGAATGTGTGTGTGTGTGAAAGCAACTGTTATGAGTGTTATCTGATATATTTTTCTACCTAAACTAATTCAATTAGAAAATTGCTATTTCTATTCGAGTTAAAATCGTACAAGTCAATATATTATTATTGAACAAACTCTGATCAAATCATTTTGGCTCATTTAATTACTCGCGATTTCATTTTATCTGTGATTTACGACCTAAACTAAAATCATCGTACCACAAAAATCTTCTGAAAATTGTTATTTTCTTCTTCCAATTTTAAGAACACGTTTCCTTCACAGGATTACGTAACGAAACGTGTACGAGAGAATTCTCTGTAAACATTCCCATCTGACAAATCGCGTGGGACCACACGTCCTCCTTTCAGCCTTCTTTCAGAAGCTGCTTTCAGCCTCCTTTCAGAGGCTGCCTCCTTCCAAGCAGCCTCCTTTCAGAGGCTGCTTTCAGCCTTCTTTCAGAGGCTGCTTTCAACCTCCTTTCAGAGGCTGCTTTCATCTCTGTCTCATTGCAATGACAAAACAATTGTTGTTTTTAACTTTAAATGTCACTCAACATGAGAGGAAGCTCATGATAAATGAGTTTAATATATCATACTGAGGGTAATGAAGATAAATGTTGAAGCAACTATCAGATTTACCGCGGCTAGACCCTCTGTCCGAGGGCAGTCCTGCTCACACGCATTTTATGGTTCTTGGCTTGACTGATGTATGAGAATTAATTTATAATTATTATTGAAAGAATTCATAATTTAAAATGTATTGATCATATTGACGATTATTTCTATGCATTCTGTACCTTGTATCCCGTTAGTATCTGAGAACATTTTATGCAGTAATAAAACCGTTTATAATATAAAAGTCAATAAATTTATTTTGCAGGTAACCAAACACGCACTTGAAAGGAAAACATTAAATGGAAACATAAATCAATAGTTTATAAAACAATAAATTTTTGTAACAAAATTGGGTTTAATTTCTTACCATTAACAAGAAAAATTTTTTCTTTGGCAGAAGTTGAAAAATCTGTGTGATACAGAAAAACGTGTCGTATGGATTTTCGATGCTACATATAAGAGGGGATAGTGAGTTAACGATGCCAAATAACGTAGTGTTTCACATCGTATACGCTTAACCCACACTAGTAAGCTGTATCTATGAAGATAACCGCAATGCATATATCTTATTGATGAAATTTGCTTCTTTAGTTGACCTGAACTAGACAAATGAATAGATAATTCAGAGAAAACAGACGTTAAAGGTATATTTGTACTAGAAGTCCATATCTTTGACCATAGGCATTAACATTTTGGCCAGCGGACTGAAAAAACAAATTTCGGAAAAAAATACAATAAGTAAGACTAAAGATATAATATGCATACTCACGAGAGTTATTCAAAATTTCAGCATTGAATGAGCCGATTGTTATTGAATAATTTGTCAAATACAGTTACTAAACTTAAAAAATTTCCTATTATTTAAAGAAAAACTTGCAAATATGACTAGAAATTGTCTATTATCAATATCTCATGTTATTGAAATTAACTGATGAGATATTGTTATTTCTGTGATTCAAATCATCGTAAATTTTTGGCGTCTGAGAGGCAATTTTTTTTAAATGCTCTTAGTCTATTCTTATTTTATTAAATGTTCTTTGTAGACCTATTGCTGCAATGTGTAGAACGATGACTCGATGACTGGAGAATGACAGCGTAATAATAACGTAACCGTAATCAGACACCGCGTGGTTTTTATTGGTAAAAAAATTTAAGGAAAGTGAATATTTACTTGCCAGCCAAAGGATAAATGGCATGTGTTTTTACCTATTCGATATAAATATGGCTATATTTATTAACAAATCTCGTATAGTAATAGTAGTTCTTCTCGTCGTTTCTAAGGGAACAATTAGTAGCTATTGTGGTAATCTAGTGCAGATAAATCCAGCGTATACGATTAATAGAACTCAGGTATTCCTGACGCAGTTTATATTATTTAAAATCATAATAGAAAATTAATTTAGCATTTATATAAAAATAAATTATAATAAATAATTTATAATAATATAATAAATATATAAAATGTATAATATATATAATTTATAATAAATAAAGTAATACAAATTTACAGTCTTCTGTTCTTTTGCGAGCGGAACGATCTGTTGACTCGAGTTTTTCTCCAGAGAATTTTAGCTCTGCTTTAAAGGACGCAAGTTTTGCATTCAATCGAGTGGGCGCTCCAAACTCTGGAATTTGTGCAGCAAACTCGTCCGTGGGGACGTGTTTGCAAGGATGTTTTAGCACCGCACTTTATCTGTTCTGAGTTTTCACTTTCCATTTCGTATTTCGATTGCTTGTTTTGCATCGATATGGAAAGTTTCAAAAGTTTTTTCGATCAAGTTGCGTTTCTGATTTTTAGCAGTAGATATCCTACAGTACTAAACCTGTACTATTATAAATGATAGGAAAGGTTAATATAAACACGAAGTCGAACAGCGCTATCCTCAATTACTAGTAAACTGTTCGCTGACTAATAAACTAATATTTCGCTGAGCTTATCACGCATGATGACATGAAAACTTTCAGGTGGAATTTATTTTGTGTCCGTGAAAAACTAAAAATTGAAATGGTCTTAGACTACTTTTGTATGTTATTTTATATTTCAGATGTGCTCATTTTTTTCCTTCCAATTAGAAAGGCACAAAATTACAATATATTTTATTGTGTAATTATAACAGTTTATGTCATAAAGTCTATTCCAAATAATTAGAATGCAAATGTGAGTATAATATGTATTCCAAATAATTAGAATAAGCAGTTTACTCACAAGAGTATATATAGTGAATATTAAAATACTCACGAGAATGAAGTAGAAGGAGTAAGGGATGTAGACCACATCCAGGACCACGATCATGCCGAATGATGTCAGCCACGGCAAGAGAAGCAAAGAACGATTCTGTGTTGAACAAATAAATAATCTTGGAATATTGTTAAGCGAAATGTCTCCACAATTAATTTCGTTGAAACCGCTACTTCATCTCATTAAATTTGTTTGTATATTCATGGCGTCGCATTGTATGGTGCAATTTGGGCCGAATTTGTGACTATGCTAATATCATTTGCATACATTTTCGCAAACAGAACAGTCGCGGCTTGTAGCTGCTTCAGAATTTATTGGTCACTGTAAAATTTTCTTCTAAGATGCAATGTTGGTTTACCACGCAAACGTTGCACAAAATTTGGTTAGAAAGCAAAAGTTCCTATGAAGGGTTTACATGATTTAGACATATGAAATTCCACGGTCCTGACATTCATGTTAACAAAGCTTTCTTTTTAAAAAAATAAAAATGTATTCAGAACAGGTCGCGTTTTTTCAAGACATGAATATTTTGATTGCTTCTATAACGGAGAACGCCTCCCTTGCGGTTACTGGTAATCTGACTGAGCCTCGTAATCCCGAGCAAAGGCCAAAAAATCTTGAAGCTCAAGAGACCGAAACCTCGAGAATTTCATCACTTTTCTAGAGCAAACACTAAATTTACGAGGCAGCTGCACAGAATTATTCTCAGCTGTTCTAGTCCAATAGATTTTGGAACTGGTGGGAGGGCCGAAAAATTTACCGTTGATGTCTGCAATAAATCGATTATGACTAACAATGCAGCAATTTTAAATCCAATAAATTCGTTTGGTTTAGTACGCGTAATAAGTGAAAAATACTCGAAGCGAGAGAGTAATGCGAACTACATCAACGAAGATTTTTATTTTCAGGCATAAATCGTTTGTTTTTTCAATTTAAAAGAACTGAGCGCCTCAGTCAGAATAAGCGAATTATAAAAGTGATGTCGCAGTATTGGAAAAAAAGTATCATATGAAATGAAATAGATAATTCGAATTAAAACGCCTACAAGATATTACACTTTTTATCACAGTGATCAGATTATTGTGATGAAATGTAATGCTTGAATGAAAACTAAACAAGTAAGTTAATTCTACTCAATAGACGTTTAAAATTTCCCTGAATTCTTTTTATTTTCTTCATAAAAAGAGAAACTTCTACAGGCCAGGTTGAAAAAGATTGGTATATATATCCGCGATAAAATAATTTTGATAGAAAATTGCAGTTTCATCTTTACAGCAATGGAATTTTTTTTATTTTTTGGACTCATTTATTAACAGGAAAAAATTCCAGGATAGCACAGAATTTTTGGAGGTCAACGGCTCACTGCCGTTGACCTCCATTGCTGTTAATTTAAAACATCATGACATCAGTGCTTCAACGGATACGATTCATTTCTACTTTTTTCAATCACTTTACAGAAATAGAGCATAGAGAGAGAAATATTTGCAAAGCCTAGCGCCGGCCATCAATGCGACACCAGAAATAAGTAAACCATCAAGTACAAGAGCATTCTAACAAAGTGCCGTCTTTCCTAGGTTCTCTTCGGTAAGCCAGGCTTACTCATGCGCTGGGAGCAATTGAGCTGTTCAGAAAGCATCTATTTTATGCCTTATTGCGCTCTACATTTTTTGTGATACATCGGCAGAATATGATGAATGCAGTTTATTTTCTGAAGCAATGGATCAGTTAGATGCACTCCGCTCGTTTATGCGTGCACTGGATTAGTTCAGCGGATATTGTTCACTAGTAAACATCAAGGATAACTGCAACGCTCATCTCTCATGTAAATTATCAATTCAATGCGCACTGCTCAGTTCTCATGCATCAGATAACAATGGTGCGTATTGATCACTATTTTTTCGATGCATACGATGAGCAGGTTGCACAATGTGTATTTTCTAAGGACAAAAATACAAAAATAAGCTTAGTCTACATAACTAATTATTCACTCTCAATACGCAAGATGAATTCAATTAGCTTTAATCATTTTTCAATGTAGGAAATCAGTATAGTGTAGAGCCGTGTAAAAATATGTATCAATCCTTATTTTCAAATTGAAGAATATATCCAGAAATGTTGAACAATTATCAGTTGATTATCATTTGTCTCTTTCATCACTTGTTGCTGAACGCATCGCTTAATTTTGCTTTCAATGATGCAATTTAAAGTGTAATTGATGATTACAGTTATGTAATTATTGTCATACGCATTTACTTTAATTCGACTTCTTTGAGCTGTTACGTAACGATCTTTTATTTTAACGCATGAAATATCAAGTAATCGACTATTAACCCACATTCTCATTTCCTTTGTTCAAAAATTGGCAATTCATATTTTATCTTAAGAGTTTGCCAAAGAGATCGAGTTTTTTTAACTGAAGTTCTTTTCACTGAATATTAAAAAGTAGGACAACGTTTGTTTCCTAGGTTTTGACTTCGGGTTTAAGAGCCGGGTTTAATGTTAGCCACATACAGGATATAAAGTACCGAATTTTACAAAGCGTTGATAGTTTGGAAAATTGGTGGCGATCGTAAATTCGAACCCACGGAACTTTTGAATAGAGCCAAACAATGTAGCTTCTTCATTCGCTTTTTCATTCAGCTCGCACTCCTTTTCTTTCGATGAGTTCCAGGGGTGGCACAGATCTGAACTTGAATCGGCCATCAGCTCACTTTCCCTAACAAAATTTAGAGTCGCTCCAGCTTCTGGTAATCCAAATCAGAAGCTGCCGCGTCTGTAAATTTTCATGTCACCTAAATAACATTCGGCGTTATTTCTATCTATGTCACCTAAATAACATTCGGCGTTATTTCTATCTATGTCACCTAAATAACATTCGGTGTTATTTCTATCTATGTCACCTAAATAACATTCGGCGTTATCTCTATATATTATCTAAAGTTGTGTGCGTGTGAGCGTGAAATGAGAAACTGCTGCTTAGGCTAACCGAAACTACTTCGAAATAGGTTCCCTTTAAATAATAGGAGACAGACTAATTTTCTTTGTTACCCGACTACTCGCATTGTGGCCAGATGGCTTGTAAAGTTCACAGGGTTTTCCAACTTTTGCCGTAGTCCGATGTCAACATTAGGACTTTCATAATAAAAAAACAATTTCTAAAATATATTGAATGAATAAAGAAGTAATAGCATAAGTAATATCATATCATATCATATCATTTCATATCATATCATATCATATCATATCATATCATATCATATCATATCATATCATATCATATCATATCATATCATATCATATCATATCATATCATATCACAGAATTGTCGGCACTGAAAAATAGGCCTGATGTGGCCTGACGCCTATTCTTGAACTTTTCGTGATTTGTCAACAGGAGATCTAAAAACAGGTCCTTTGACCAGATCTTTTCAATATTGACGATAGTTTGAAATAGCTACTAGACTTACACCAGGTTCGTATGGTGCTAGGCATTATAAGTCTGACCATATATTTCTTTATAGTTTTTATAGTCTCTTACTAAACTATCAAGATCATCTTGTAATTGTACTTTATTTGACTCATCCTTAACTGTACCATAAACTTTGTGTCACCGGCATACATGGAGCACACGCTTGACATAACTTCTGGCAGATCGTTTATAAATGCAACAAACAAAATAGGCCCAAGAACGCTTTCTGGTGGCACGATACAGCGCACTGATGCCTCTGATGATGATTAACTGATATAATTCTGTTAATACTGCCACATTGTCGTCTACCTACTAGAAAATCTCTGATTCATTGGAGTACATTTACCTTTATTCCCAAAGACTTCACTTTACGCGACAGCCGCTCATGCGGAACACTGTCACATGTTTTGGCAAAATCGAGGTACAATGCATCCAGTGGCTCTTTTTCGCCCAGCGGGCGAGTCCAATCGTTCAACGTAGACAAAAGGTTAGTGGTGCACGATATACCGGCAATAAAGCAATGTTGACAGTCTGATGGTAGATGGTCAAGTGATCGTAAAACAACAAAAAAGATGAAATTGTAACCTGAATTACGACTATAATTTTTATCATAATGAGGTAAAGTGTTTCAATTTACTCACTCGACTGTACTTCAGTATACCCATCGATTATTTCGGGGTAATGTGGGACATTTCAATTTATTTCATATTTTTATTATTCCTAGTCTAAGGAACAGTTCTGATCCTTGATAAGGTATGTGGCAACATAACTATGGACTTGATGCTTAGTTTTATTTAGCATTTTGTATTCTAAGATGAGAAATAATTATGTCAGTTTTGATTTCATCTTTTTTGTCTAATTGTACCCAATTTTCCCTACTTATGTTTTATAAGATATGAAGTTTTCAGCGTATACGATACGAAGGATGCACAATGCACAGTTTTAATGTATGGAAACTCTGCTATTTTAATGGAAAGAGCGAAGCTATTTTGTTCTAAAATCTATAGGACCAAATTTCCGTCAATTACCAAGTGACAAATTTGCAATAAATCCGTAGTCGATTTCCAATTAGGAAACCAGTGCGACGGCAACAAAAGCAGTGCGCCAGCGACCTGTTGCCGTCGCACTTACTTAGGGAGAATGTTGCCAGCCTAGCACCTTTTATGGTTGAACTGTTCAACCGCTCCCTCGCTGACGGCGTTGTCCCTGAGAACTTCAAATCCGCTTACATCACGCCGCTTCTCAAAAAGCCGGACCTTGACGCCTCAGACCCAAATTCGTATCGACCCTGTTTATGCAAAGTGTTACAATGGGTAATATTCGAAATAAGATTGTGAGTAAATGAATAGGTTTTATTCAGGGGTAATTGGTTAATTTTGTTAGACAAGATTCGGGGTAAATGGTTGTGGTGACCCATGATTTGAGCTGTTTATGCAAAGTGTGACGATACACCCCTTTTGCTAGCTACTTTTAGTTCTTGAAAATCATCCCTTCCTTACCATGAGCAATCCCAGGAGAAGCAAGAACGTCGTGCCGATCCCTGGGAACGCCATCAGCAACATAAGTTGTTCTAGACGCTGTAGAACTGCAATAGAAAGTAAATAGTTATTGTTGCTATTGTGGTATAAAACTCACATAGCGTTTAGGTTTAGTGAATGTCAATGCTGTGAAAGACAAGTCAACGATATAAATATGTGTACAACTCTACTCAGATTCATGTGCACTGCTAATGTTGTATTGGTCCTTGCTTCAATGCCCGTGAAGCTCATACGTCTGAAGCTAGATCAGTTATGTGAGTAAATTTCAGTGAAATTTTTTAATTTGCACTGCCCGAATATATGAAAGAAACATAATAATACTAATAATAATATAATAATAATAATAATATAATAATAATATAATAATAATAATAATATAATCATCATATGATGATTGTAATTAATAACGCATGAATAAACTAATAAATTTCTCTTGAACCCAATTGATACTATGATAGTTCTAAAACAAACAAAAATTATGTAAATGCGCAGATATTTTGAAATTATCAGTCGTCATATCCACTACTTCATTGCTCAGATGGTATGAGTACCGAGTATATTTTTACGAAACCATTTCTGAGTGATAAGATTGATGCGCGTAGATTTAATTTACATGGAAATCGAGCTGGATGTCGGCGCTGGAGTACAGGAGTTTGATGTACCACGACAAACGCGCACGTGAATATTCAGTTTAATTATTAGCAGAGTTTAGTTTAAATAAGAGTAAGAGCTTCCATTTTAGTAAAAATAACTTAAAATTTTCCCATCAATTTCGATTAGAAAAGCATTGATCCATACATTTGAATGTGTGTGTGAAAGCAGCTGTTATCTGATAGATTTTTCTATCAAAACTAATTCAATTAGAAAATTGCTATTTCTATTCGAGTTAAAATCGTAGAAGTCAATATTTCATTAATGAATAAACTCTTATCAAATCATTTTGGCTCATTTAATTATTCGCGATTTCATTTTATCTGTGATTTACGACCTAAACTAAAACCATCGCACCACAAAAATCTCCTGAAAATTGGTCCTTTCTTCTTCCAATTTTAAGAACACGCATCCTTCACAGGATTACGTAACGAAGCGTGTACGAGAGCTTTCTCTGTGGGAATATATCGGGTGGGTGATCAACACGTCCTCCTTTCAGCCTCCTTTCAGAGGCTGCCTCCTTCCAAGCAGCCTCCTTGCAGAGACTGCCTCCATTCAGAGGCTGCCTCCTTCCAAGCAGCCTCCCTTCAGAGGCTGCCTCCATTCAGAGGCTGCCTCCTTCCAAGCAGCCTCCTTTCAGAGGCTGCTAATTGATGTCGCTGAAGGCTATCTCAGCCTCCGCCGCTGAAAGCATTCCACAAAAATATTGACTCTTCGCTCGCAGCGTTGCCTCCCTTAAGAACAAATCGCCTTATGGTGTGAGATTGGCGCGCCCGTGGTGAATATTCGCCACGTCCATGAAAATTATTCAAATCATCTTAAAGTTTGATACCCTTGAGCTCAAGATTGTGTCGGCTTATTATCGAGCTTGGCTAGAAGAAGATCAGCATAATAACAAGTGTGGCCTTTTAGTTGAAAAATTTAACTTTATAATTTGACCCTGAAGAAAATTAGGGATTTTCTTCAGGGAAGTTTTTTGTATCAATAATCTTTGTTTAATTGTGCATTCTGCATTTCCGCGCAGTAAATGAACAATATGACTTTTTCTGTTCGAAAAAATCAACTTCATCTTTTCAAAATCCAATGCAAATGACGGAAATATCCAGTTCAGACAATATAAAGATCAGTACGTTAACTTTTTAATGACCAAGTGAAAATAAAACGCTTGGTCGTGTTCAATTTTGACAGCTTCAAATCAATATTCATATTGTTATGAAATAACACCCGATTTACAAGATATCTTCGTTTGTAATTTAGTTAGAAAAAAAACTTCTGTAGAAATCAAATTGTTTCTTTTCATATAGAACATCCCTCTTCGAGAGAGTATTTTGTTGAATTATTATTTCCCTTTAAGAGAGATCGTCCATATCAGAACATTTCGCCTGTTCAAATAAAATCTTGTCTTCCATTGATCTTCCAGCGATAGGAAACTATTGATCTACCAGCAAGTAGCAACACCTTGACTTGTGATAGAATTTTGTCAATAATCCGACAGCGCGGATTATACACATGTTGCACTTGATCGTGCAACATTTGCACGATGAAAATATGTGATCGTGCTAAACAGTGCTATTGGAAAAAATTCAATTCATTTATCAAAAATTAAAAAAAAATGTTCATTCATTTTCAAAAATTTAATTCATTCATTCCTTCTAGTCGGTACTTTATATCTCTGCCAACCATAATTTTCAGCTCCGTGCACAGATTTCTTCTTCAACTTACGCTGTTTATTAAAAAAAAATTCACAACTATTTTAGAACGGCTTTTTCTGGGCCAACAAGGAGCAATACCGACTCAATACCGACAGACAGCATTCGGTAGTCGATAGTATCGAAGGCATCGATTCCCGCCATCGAAGTTCACAGAATGTAAACAAATCCAAAGCCTCTGATTGGTCAGTTGGCCAAATGTTTTGATGGTACGCTTTTAGCTAAGTCCTACGTACGAATGTTTTGATAATGCCAAAATTAGGGTGTACTTACGTAGCACGTAACTTTTTTGTCGGAAGTACAAAAAGTTACGAAGTTTTGATAATACGGCCCCGGGGCTCTGTTCTGGGGCCTCTTCTTTTTAATATTTTCGTAAATGATATCGCCTCTTCTTTTAATGCGAACTGCAAGCTTTTTGCTGATGATGCCGTTTTTTATATCTCGAAAGGTACCTACGATGAAGCGTGTGATAGCATTTCGGATCTGTCAGCAGACTTGTCAAGATGGCTGTTAGTAAATAAGTAAGTGGCACACACCGATAAAACTAAACTGATACTTTTTACGTCTAGACCTGTTGTCGCCCCTCGCAACATCACTTTTAATGGATCAATTTTAGAATGGGTTGACGATTTTCGTTATTTAGGCTTAATCCTTGACAATAAAATGTCTTTTAAAAAACATATTACTTCCGTTTGCCAGGGACTTAGCAAAACCCATGTAGTGTTACATGCTCTATCAAGTATCTTACCTTTCTCCTCGTTAAGAACGCTCTTCTATTCGTTGTTTTTGTCTAAATTTTCTAATACCCCTGTAATATTGGGTGGAGTGCCTATATGTACAAAAAAAACGGTTATCACGTTGATGAATAGGGCACTGCGGTCAATCCTTAGGGTTCGATATGTTAACTATATGTACCATTGATTCGTTAAATGAATTATATAGACAGTCAAAAATCCTGAAATTCGACGACATGTACAAATTTAAGCTTGTACAGTTTATGAATAGGGCACTTTTTCATGATCAGCGTCTTTTTGAAAGTTTTTTTGCTCCTCTTGTTCCTCATCATTTCCACGATATACCAGAGGCGTTCGTCTCAACCTGCCACCGGTCCGTTTAGAAATAGAGAAAAATTATGCTGTTTTTAATTGTGATCATAATTTAATTGTGATCATGATCATATTCTTGCTCAATATTAATTTAACTTAGTTTATCATATAGTTTTTTTCTTGTGACAATTTACTTATGTACTGCCTTTTACTTTAGAATGTTATATTTGTATTAATTTTTGTGGTACTTGTTGCCACTATTACGTTCATGCTTAATTGTCACCTATTACGCCTGCGAAGCTTTTTTATAGCTTGTATGGGCTTTTCACCTGGAAGCTTTTATTACCAAATAGCATGTTTTTTTTTCTTTCTATTGAGTCGTGCTGTGTTGCTTCTGTGTGTGAAAGAATAAAGAGTAAAGAACTATGGAAATTTGGACTTGATGTCAGCAAACTTGCAACCATAGGGGTATGAACTAAGGAACGTGCATAATTTTTGCGGGACTTAGATATTAGCTTCATGTTGAACGCATTTACTGTTACGAGACTATTAATCCCACCACCACCTGTGTTCCTGTATTTCTTATAAGAGAAATTACTCAAATAAATGCAATTATAACCCCAGAAAGCATTGGTAACAAGCCGTGTAAACAGTTTTTTATTTCTTCATTTCGCGTGCTACAATTATATAGTGCTACACTGCAGGCAAATGCCTCTCTCAAATAGACCAGCATATGATTACAATTACTATGTTTTCTCTCATGCCTTATAGAAGAATGTTAAATGTTATTATTTCATTTTATCTTGCAGATGAGTGAAAAATTTTTCGGGTAGAATTAATAGATATGTAAATATTTTTACTCAGTAACATTTATTCTGTCGAGCAGAATATGAAATTTTTCACTAAAAGATGAATAATAAATTTTAAAATAGCTGAAAATTTCAGTAAACTTATATTTTCTTCTGGAATTTTCGTTCCCTGACTCACAGGCAGCAAATGAGGCGTTCGAGCGACACGTTGCCAGCAATGATTAATGAAATGAACGTTGGCGTGCATCGATGTGTATCCGTTCACAACTTTGTATACAATTTAAAATTCGGAATAATCCATGCATTAAACTATGTACTATTTCTAAGAATGCTCCCTACCTCTATTTTTGTGTAGAGTTGGCACTTCGAGTAAACAAAATTAAGAAATATGTTAATATTTGCCATTGTCTCATTTTTAAATGTTCAGGAATATTGTTCGAAAAAATCTAGATTGGAACGAAGATTGTTTCAATCAACAAATTTTGCTTAATTGGAAGCAAATAATTAATTTTTTTCTTAGTAAGTCTTTAAAATTATTTCCTGATTGCAAGGCAATTTCGATCCTAATAAAAATATAACTGTTTGTTGAATAAATAATTTTCATTTTCAGTTTTACGATGTAGCTCTCATTTCAGTTAAATTATGACCTAACATGCCAAAGACTGGAATGAAAAATAAATTCCATAAGGATTTGGCGCGTCTTAAAAGCTGTAAACTTTTTACGAGTTTGGGATTTCCGTTGATGAAACTTTATACTGAATTCTGCGTCAAAGGATTTCAGCAGATTCTCAAGGCTGTCGTTACAGAATTCACATCTTTATTATAGAGCAGCACATCTGTTGATTCTGTTTCTATTCATTTCATTTATCCGTACAGTTTGTTTTATACTATATTTTACGAGATTTTCGGTTCATCTAAAACATTTGTACTTGCATTGTATACAAGTATTGATATCATTAAACTGCTCAAAAAATACTATAATTACAATTTTTCTAAGTTATAAACTTTTGTACTGATGATGGAACTTGTCTCCCAAATATTTTCACTAACGATAAAGTGAATTTACGTGACGCTTTATGCGAATTCTTGGTGCATTTTATTTCTGAAACAAATCATAAAAACTACTGAAGCACTTATTAATAGAAGTTTTAGTTTCGAGTTTAAAAGAAAATGAAGCCTTTTTCACAAGAAATTCTAGGATGTTGAAAATGCGCATCACAATCGCAGTGTATGCTGAGCGAGAAGTGACAGTACACATTGATTTACTTCCATTATATTGGTCAAAACTTGAGCAAAAATTTTAGTTATCAGATTATTAAATTCTGGCATGAAGTGAAATTAAGAGTATATTGTGTAAATGGTATTAATGATAAAAGTTCAAATTAAATTCGATTTTTGTGTCATATTTTCGGTTAGATGTACATCTAGTTGTTTGGCAGACAGTTGAGATTTAACATAGAATGTATGGATGATTTATACCTATAGTAAATTAATAACTGATAGGTTTACGTTCCTATTGCTTTTCAGTTTAAACCAAAAAATCTCTAATCCAGATTCACAAATTACATATAAACATTGTTACGGGGCCAGTATACCAACTGGGCGCAACGTGAGACTGTATCTTATCCGCAATAACCCAACCACAGTTCGTCACGCTTCCTGCACATCAGCACATTTATCGACAGGAGAATAAAGACAATCAAATGCAAAAACTCTCATTCAACAATGACAAGATAAACAGAGCGTTTGTGAGTTGAAGCGAGGTCAAAACTTCGGACCACGATTTTGAGGTCTCTCTGTATACGAGATAAAACTATTACAGATTCTACACGTACACAATGGGTCATGTCTAAAACTTTATCATAAAAACTAAGAAGACATTTTCACAGCTATAGCTATACAGATTGGCATCACACTAATCTATTCCAGGTCACAATGAAGCACACAATATTGGTCCTATTCTAAAAATATCAAATTATCCAGTGCACAGTACACACCTGTCCCGTATGGTGGCGCAGATCGAGTGATCCTAAATAGAGCTGCTACTATTCCGCAATACAGAGCGGATCCGGCAACATTGCACGGAAGTTTAAAGCCATTTTATTAGAAAATTATCAATGTAAAAGACATCTATAAAAGTTGCATTTCTCTCCTCTACAACATTTATGGTCGAACCTTACTTTTCTGCACGAAATTTCCAGAAAAGATATATCTATTGCCTTTTGTTTCATGTTCTCTTTTCATATAGATTATTCATGACCTAAAGGCTTAGCAAACAGTGCTCTATATAATGGGTTGGGGAATCTCGGCAGATGCGAAACTGCCACCATTCCAGCAGATGCGTTCACATTTGCTAAGCCCTTCAGCGAGATGAAGACCATGGCGAGTATCAAGGTAACGACATAACTTGACTTAATCCTGACTTCGTAACGTACAAATTACAAATTACGTACAACTGTATTAACGATTTTCTAGTAATCATTTGAACCACATAAAAATTTCCCTATAGTAGTGGTATCGGCTGTTTTGTGAGCGACAATTCTCCAGATGAAAAATTTATGTCTTTATAATCATGATTATAAGTGGCAGCACTTTAATGCTTCTGATGAATTGAAGCCGTGCATGATTAGTGGAAATGATACGAAATATAAATGATGATATGCAATCATCGGAATGAATTTAAGGTACTTAAGGTTCTTAAATAGTGTTTTAAAGTTTATTATCGTATGTATAAAGTAATTTAATTATTAGGATTATGATTATTTTAATTTAAAATTTTAATTAAATCACTCGTTTGATTTGGGTAACAATGTCATAGCATTGTTTGCACTTTCAAGACTGTTTAAATTACACTGAAATATTTTAAAACATCATGACATCAGTGCTTCAACGGATACGATTCATTTCCCTATTGCATTCCATCTCAAAATGGAGCTCTCTGAATCAGTCAAACTCATCTCGAACTTCTAGGGATAACGATGAACGTTTTTCGCGTCTACAAATGTGCAAGAAGCGTGAAAACACAATTAATACGATACATTTTTCCAAACGTGACAGCACGACCAATTAATCCGTGAAATCTTATTTACATCACATCTCGAGCAAGGAAAAACTTTCCTCCGACCTGGGAGTTGTGAAAATTTATCGGACAATAACCCAAGACATAATCATCATTCTCATAATTGCAGGCAACTTGTGTGTAACTTGAACGAGCGCTGCGTTGTTTCAGCAATCAGAGGTCGAGCTTTGTAAATGGAGAGCAAGCTTCCCAGAGGAAATATACGGCACTCAGTTCTTAATTAGAGTGCCCAGAACTGCGCCTGTAAGAGATCTATTACGCGTACTTCTTAACGACCGCGAATTGGTGGCTTATGTAGCTGCTATAACAGATACAGCAGGTGCACGTGTAGCTGCTATAGCAGATACAGCAGGTGCACGTGTAGCTGCTATAACAGATACAGCAGGTGATCGTGTAGCTGGTATAGCAGATACAGCAGTTGCGAGTGTAGCTGGTAGTTCTAAGTAGTAGTAGCTAAGTAGCGACATGTTCACATCACATGCACAGGTGTTATAAAAATGAAATTCCTGGATAGGCGTTAAATAATCATGTAATCGTTAATTAAGAATGGATTTTGATAGTGGATAGAGAAAAGAATTTTCAATTAACCTTCAAACTGTGATGGGTGAAATTAGAATTTACTGTGGTCACGAAACTTCACGCAAAGCAAAACTAACCGTATATCTTCATTAAAATACATCTTTTTTCTTTATTACTTCTAGTACTTCGTACTTCTAATACCTATTTTCTTTATTACTTCTAATACTTCGTACTTCTAATACCTATTTTCTTCATTACATTAAAATACTTATTTTTTCATTATTACTTTTAATACTTTTTATTTCTAGTACTTCTTTTCTTTATTACATTATAATAGTTATTTTTTCTTCATTACTACTAATACTTCTAACTTCTAATACTTATTTCCTTTAATTACATTAAAATACTTTTTTCCTCATTACTACTACTAATACTTTTTCTAATACTTCTTTCCTTTAATCACATTAGAATACTTCTCATCATTATATACCTCTGCCAAATAGATGACAATATAGAGTCTCCCTTCTTCCTAATCAACAGTTATTCTTCATGATGAGCCGCTGGACTCAGTCTGAGATAAGCGCTCATTAATTATAGATGCATTCGTCTCCACTGAAAAAAAGGCCGCGACGATCAGCATCAAAACATTCCTGTAACGTATTTAAGAAGCTTACCTTAGATGTTATGTTAATTAGATGTTTAATAATTAAATACTAAATTAACTTTTCGACTCACTAAAGGGATTAAAAAATAACTACGGTCACAATAGAATTTTGAGACATGAATGCAACTGTCGAAAATGGCATCCAGTACATGCAGTCGAACAGAGTCAGTGTCTCTGATGCAGTCGAACAGTCAGTGTCTCTGATGCAGTCGAACAGTCATTGTCTCTGATGCAGTCGAACAGAGTCAGTGTCTCTGATGCAGTCGAACAGTCAGTGTCTCTGATGCAGTCGAACAGAGTCATTGTCTCTGATCTGTGTCTCTGATGCAGTCGAACTAAGAAAGCATGAACTCCAACAAAAATCCACAAGAACAGATTTAGTAGAAAACTAATGCTGCAATGCAGAAAAATGAAGCAGAAAATTAAATCTAAATTATCTAACAAAAAAAATTTTTGAGTAGAGTGTTTTGTTGATCCATTCAGAATTCGAGCCAAAATAAAAAGTACCAAATTAATGCCCATGAGTTTAATTCATGCAATTAAAAAATCTAGCCTGTGTAACATCCATCAAACCAATCAATTTTTAAGATTTTAAAGGAATTATTACATGCCATACTTGTTCCTACCTGGGAAGTGATGTTCGTTGAAGGAAAGCAGCAGCAGCTTCATGTCTTCATCGCTGCCGACGTCGCGACGCTGATGCGAACGCGCGCGTTCACCCAAACTCTCCAGCTCACGATGTCTGGGTAGACTGGAAATACCTGGTCCTGTTGTATTATTCTCCGTCTTTGATTCTTTTTCCGCATGTTTACTTTCTTCCATAAACATGTGAACGATTTCTTGACTTTTGTTATCATTTTGTGCTAAGTTATTCCTTTTTCCACAGCTCGTATCAGATAATGTCGATTCAACCACTATATCTGTGGCTGAAGAAAACGTCACAAATTCAGAGTGGGTTGAAGCATATTTCCTGGGCCATGTTTTAACGAGCGTCTTGTTGGAATAAATTATATCAGTGCGATGAGGTGGATTCCTTCCTTTGATAATTCGATATGGTATTTCATTGAAAATTTCTTGTGTTGCATTTACGGAACTGAAAGTTGTGGACTGGTTGTATTTGTGAAATTTTGAAGATCTCTTCTTAATATTATCATTGATTTCAACACTTCTTTCGAATCTCTTAGAATTAGTATTAAATTTTTCAGAATCATTTAAAGTTTTTATTAATCTTTCAGAGTTCAAAAGTTGCAAAACTACTGCCTTATTATTTGCTTTTTCGTGTTTGTTTTCAGGTTTTACGCTAGAATCAAGTTTAACATTTGTGTTCTTCGCAAGTGATTCAGAATGTGAAGGTTGGATGCGAAACGCTGGACTGATGGGGCGGCTGGGTGGCCTCGCAGGAGTGCCAACCGTTGCGTGCAGCGTGCTGATGATCAAGATGTGGTAGCCCTGCGTGCAAAATAATTCCTATTTGATATATAGCATTGCAAAACTAGTAATATATATCAGTGAAATTTCCCAGAACTTTTAGATTGCTTCCAATACGTGGCTTCTACTGAGTTTTTGTTACATTTATTTATTTCTTACATTTTTATTTCTTACATTCTTATTTGCTACATTTAATTCAAAACGAAAAAAAACAGGTTGTCTTTAAACAAAATGTCTGCAACTCACTGAACAATTTAGTCTGAAAAATGGCATGAGCAACCATACAACCTTATTTAAAAATAAGTTTCATCTATTGACAATGTGAAAAGACATTGAAGGCTTCAAATGAACGAATTCTGTCTGTGCAATACTAAAAACTGTGCATAGAACAAAATTATGAGGTGTAATCATAAGCTCTTAACCGACAGAGTAATTAAGAGACTAATAATTAATAATAACTAAATAATAAAGAAAATCTACTCAATAAATATCCACCTGTCAATGACATTTCAAAGTATTTTGACAATTGAAATTGCGAGGCTTATTGCTTTTTCTGCTCTAAATTAATTCTGATCAGTATTTTCTATATTCATGTAGTCGGTGATTTGTAGAGGTAACAAATAAAACAAATAAAACCATCGTCAGTATAACGGCATTATTGTGTCAAGGTCTCGTAGCTTCCGACAAAAATAATATCCCTGACCTCGACATTGGCTTATCCTCCAATACAGCAAATAGTGTCGTGTTACTCGAGCGGTAACTATATCACTGAGGACTTCTATACAATCCAGGGGTAACTATATCACTGAGGACTTCTATACAATCCAGGGGTAACTATATCACTGAGGACTTCTATTCAATCCAGGGGTAACTATATCACTGAGGTCTTCTATACAATCCAGGGGTAACTATTTCACTGAGGACTTCTATTCAATCCAGGGGTAACTATATCACTGAGGTCTTCTATACAACCCATGGCTAACTATATCACTGAGGACTTCTATACAATCCAGGGCTAACTATATCACTTGGGACTTCTATGCAATCCAGGGGTAACTATATCACTGCAGAGGACTTCTATACGATCCAGTGGTAATTATATAAATGAGGACTTCTATACAACCCAGGGGTATCTAGTTTTACTCAATTTAAATTACACTTTTTATTGATATTTTTCATCTAGATATCTAAAATAGATAACCAAAATAGCCACAAAATTCATTCATCTAGATAACATAATATACTTTTACATTAATCGGTAAATGCTTCAATTAATAAATTAAGAGATTAATTCATTAGTTGTAGAACAGTGAATATAGGGAGCACAGAATATTGCAGAAAACCTCGCAAATTCAAGAATTTAATTGAAATTCTGGCGGCATGTAAACAGTCAGCTAGTGAGTGCATTTATGGAGAGCAGGCAGCACATCACTCCTCACACGGCGAGGTCTGCGACCACACTGAGCCTGAAGGACCAGCTTGTGAAATTATCCCTAACAATAACCTTTGTTGTTGACAGTATTTTTTGCGTATTAAATCCATGTTGCACAAGCTTCTAATTACTTATGAAACTACATTCCTACATTACGTAACATATTTCTCAACGTTTAGATAATGACAGCCAAGAATAGTTGTCATTAATATAATAATATGACTTAATTTACATAGTTTTTTCTCCCTCTATCAGTCTCTATCTTGATCTTTTCAAGACTTTTTTTATCTTTTCTATCTTGATCTTTTCTTTTCTCTATCAGCCTCTATCTTGATCTTTTTCCTACTTATACCTTTTCACATACTTTTTATTATCATTTAATTTTTCTCGAATAATTAATCTATGTCAGGTATAAGTGATCAAATTCTATGTACTTGAATTTAAAATCTACGTAATTCCTATTTCCTCCCACTTTTTTCGAAAACACGATTTCAAAAATAAATAAAAACTCGATTTAGCAATATTTTCGATTCATAATAAATTGATTTTAATCAACTTCATATTATATAATTGGCAAGGCTCATAGTTCGTGGACAATTCAACGCGAAAATCTATGGACAATGCAATGAATATTTAACTTATCTTTATTTATCTTATTCAATCTGACTATAAAAAAAACTTGAACTTTTGTCCATATTTCAGAACTGCAGGATTAGTTCATTTGATGCAGTACATGAGAACATACACATTTTTTATTTTATTTTTAGCCAAAAAAGAGTGTAACTTTTCAAGAGCCAAAACTAATGCTTAATTAACTCCTTTATATATTCATTCATTCAAATCCACGAAAGTAAATTAAAGCAATCGAGACTAAAGATTTGCTTGAATTTTTTTGAATTGTGCTTCCAAAATTTTCTTAGGTCAGCAAAGCAAGCAAAAATTATTGAAATAATTGAACAATCACTGAATTTACACTAATTTATTCGTGCATTCCGGTCATTTAATTCAGAATTATTATTTTCATATTCTTACATACCGAAGACAATTATTCCATGATTGTCTGGCTACAAACATTGATCGAGACTTTTTAATTAATTAAATATGATAATGAATAAGAAGTTTAATAATAACTTTATTCCTTGAAAATCATTATGTTAATAATCATCTAGTGATTAAATTTAGATGTGTTGTTTCCTTAACCGAGGGGACACGGAAAAGGAAAAACATTCGATTTGAATGCCTTAATAGACGAGAATATCAGATATGAAGACAAATCTACTGCGAAAAACAAGTGATAATTTTGAAATCTGCTGAAGCAATTGAAATGTGTTTTTGAAAATCTTCAAACGTTGTTACAGATTCTCATTTTCAACATGATGAAACACGAAGTAATCCAATTATAAAGCTTCAGTAACCGACCAGATAGAACAAATCAAGCCAAGATTTAAATATTTAATCATTTATGAATGACTGACTATAATTACTGTCATGTTGTCAAGGTGGAGATCTAAAGTCCGACACCGGCTAGTCATATTAAAATGTTTCAAACGCATTTTAATTTCATGCAGCATCCAGCACTCAGTTCCGCACATCACCATTTTATTATTGATGTATGTGTATAATTACTAGTGAATATATTATATCTAAACATGAATAATTATTTGTCAAAGAGTTTTTATAATTCAAAATTTATGCGTTGACTCATCGGTGCTAGTTTGTAAGTGAGGCTAGCGTGCACAATACTCTCAGTCGTATAAATATACAAACAATATATAAAAAAAAAATAAATATTCCTCAAAAATCGCAAGCTTAATATATGTATTGAAGATATTGAAATAGTTTATATTCTACATATATTGATAATGTTTGTAATGTATATTGTAATGTTTGTATTATCATTGTAAATAAGTTTACACTTCTCATTACGCGACGTACAAGCGTGCTTAAGATGATGGATGAAATATCGTCTTTTACAGAACAGCAAAATTAAAGAATCCCTTGATGTGTTGCAGTGTATTTTGCATGCTCTCTACATGACTCAAGAGGGCATGTTACATGCACTCATGAACAGTCCCTAGTTGTAATATAATTATATATATAAAATAGAACTCTCGAGAAATTTGGAAAAGGATTAATTTGGACGGAACGATTTGCACGGAACACAAGAGGCTTTATATATATATATATATATATATTATGGATCAAGCACACAGAATAAACACGAATATACTGAATAAACACGCGGAACTCTGATATTAGTGTGAAGTTTGAAGTGAGATTAAAAGGGTACACTTCTGACTCATTTAACACATCCTATTTATCCCAGCGTGTGTCACAAATAAAAACCAGCGTAATAGGTGCAACTGAGGTGTTTAACTATAACTAACTAACTATTTACTATTGACTTTTAGAATCGACATTGAACTCTTGCATGAATAAATATAATAGATGATCCGAGTCAAAATAAATTTTTCCGGTGATTTTTCTTCTATACTCAGGTGAGTAACGCGTTACAGAAGAGCCTGAACCTTGCAGAGCGTTACTTCCTGCTATAATAATTTGAGGGACTAGTTGCGTGAAACGAAAGACCTGACACGCATAACTCTATTGAACTCTATTGAACTCCACTTTTAAGATATTATGTAAAAATGTAAGTCAGCCTTAATTGGTGATGTCCAAAAAGTAAGGCAGGGCAACGTTGACTGGAGCGGTGAACACGATGGACTTGACAGACTCCGGCTGCAGCAAGTCCACTCGTGAGAGAAGTGAGAAGCAAGAAAATGGAAACCTTAGTTGAACTTGGGCAGTTTGTGGTATGTGATCTAAATACAGGCTTTAGAATATGGGAAGCTTATGAAGAAGAACAAAATTCCGGTGTTGAAATGCAGTATATTTTTTTAGATCCATGTAGACTGAACACCGTGGCAACAATGAGGAAATTTCGTGTGAGTAACTTTGATAGAAATGATAAATAATCAACGTCCTGCAGGTATTTCGGAAGAATGAATATATCTAATTTATATTATATATATTTATTTTTATTGAGTGAACTGAGAGTTATAATCAATCGAAAACATGTGAACCAGCTTGAAGCAAAATGGGATGCGAGTAGAGTTAGGTAATTTTTTAAAGATAACTAAATTGATAACAGAGATAAAAAACTGGAGAGAAAAAGAGTTTAGGTAGAATTTAATCTTTTTATTCCTAAAAGGGGAATTAAATACTTATCATCTCACTCAAGTGTAAGCCCAACTGTTCCTGATAGGATTCGTGACACTTCCACTGACGTTCACTGATTAAATAAAAATGAAGGTGTACGTCATCGTTAAGGGATTGGAAGGATTTTTAATGAAAATAAAACAATTTTTTGGGGGTAACTTTAAAAATTCTTCAGTTGCGTGCATAGAGGTGTAAGGTTCTCCTAATAGTCTGGAATGAAATGTTTTAGAAAAACATTTCATGTAGATTTGAGTTTGAAAATAAACAGGGAAATTTTTTTTAGTAGGTTTTCAAAATTTTTTGGCAGATCATGAGTATATAAATAATTATCGTCTATGCTGAGCGAGGAAAAGTTTCCTAAATATTTTTTATAATCGGTATGGAACTTCACTGTAAATTAAGGATAAAATAAAGGATCTTACGCTGGATGAATGTCATAAATTCATCACTCACCACCTGGTAAGTTGTGCCAGGAACACTTCCTACTGTTTGAAGGTAATAAGCAATAATATTAAGGGACCAAAACACAATTTTTAGCTTCAAGAACATTTTGATCTTATTGGCCAGAAAATATCTAGGAAAAGTAAATTAATCGTTAGAAAAAATCGTTAGACAAAATGTTTATTTGTGTGTTTTTCCACGAGTCAAATGCATCAATTGAAAATATCATTTAATTTATTAGTGAAAATTAATTTTTGTCGCATATAGAGAAATTGCATTTAAGTTAACTTTCGACGCCGTTTTGCCAGATAAGCATTATCAAAATATTATTGATCGGAAAAGTTCTGTTTCCAAAAATACGTCGAGTCACACGCGTGTCATGTAGGTTAGTGGTGGATAAATTCTCAGGGTGAAATATTAAGTAAAATATATTCAATACTTACCATGTTTTAACTGTAACTTTTCATCTATTTCTCATATCAATAGCGCATCCAATGTAATATTTATTCATGTCAGAATTTTCTTGATCATGTTATTGTTTTATTTACATGAAAGCCAAACAGAGTCTTGAGCTCGAAACTAAAGTCTGGACCATGAAGCTTGGACTTAGATCCTGAAAGTTTTGACAATAAATCGTAACTTTAGTCGACTTTACTTCCATCTTTGTATATCCCGCTCCATGACTTTTGCCACTGGAAGCTGCACCTTGACTTCCACCCTTAGCTCCTCTTCCTTCACTTCCACTACAGTTATCTTCTCCTATTCCTACCAAAGAGTGGTGAGTGGTCGTGACAATGCTTGGACTAACTCTCATTTGTTATTTGTCTACTCTACAACAATGACTGATGAGGAACAAGTAATATTGGTTGTTTAATAAACATTACCAAATGCATTGTTACCCGATTATTGTTTGTTATATAACACAAATTTAAAACATGGAAATTCTTTAGTTTTACGGTTATTTTAATTAAACCAAGCGAGCGTTCTCGCTGGCTCTCAAAGAAAAGGCAGCAGCCTGGGGTGGGGGGAAATTTGTTAATCATATCTGATCTGTAAAATTATCATACATAATAGGGAATAAAATGTTGAAGTCCTACTATACACCTGAATAACCAACACTGTCAACGAGAAAACAATATTTTTGCTATGCAACAAAACGCTATGCGAATAAAAAAGAACTTAAAAAGCATGAAATTTTATTTTAAGAAGAGTTCAATATAATAAATTTTTCGTTTTTTAATTTTTTTTGCACTGTCAAATAAAAATGGTATTCATAGAAAAAAAAAACTGAGGAAAAAAATTCTGTTTGTTTTAAAATTTAAATCATAAAAAATAATGACTGTTAAATACATTTTTTACTAGTCATCCCGAGCAGAATGAATTACATTGTTTCAAGGAATCACTGTTCACTGTTTGAAAATACCCGAGGAAATGGATCGCAAATCAATTAGAAACTTGCTACTCGATCTTTTGCGAATAAATATTTTTCTTCTGCATTGTTACAAATACTGGCGAAGTTTAATGGACTTGGGAATAGTTTAGTTTTTTTTATTCGAGTGTAGAGCTTGAATTGAACACATGACCTTGTCACCGTCTTGGGCTTTTACCGAGGTTCAGGGCAAAGTTGCGTTTTTTTATCTGAAGTATCTTCTGCAACCTTCAATTCTTGTGGCCAATACAATCAACTTGTACGAGTGAACTCTAAAATTTGGAGCAATTATCTTGAAAAACTAAGTAGCTGAGGACCAAGAGCATTTAGGTCGGCACGCAATTCATATGTTTTTATCGTATTGAAATAAATCTGATGAAATAATTGGAACTAAATTGTTGCATTATAATTAAAGCATCTTACTGATAAGTGGTTGATATTATAAGATAAAAAGTGCAAAATTTATATAATAATACATATTATACGATGAAAATAATGCAAAATTAATTTAATTTCATACGTATATTGAACAATATTATGAGTAAATATGCAAATACACAAGTAAATAATACCGTTCCATGATAAACTGGACTCTATTAACAGGCAGAAGGTAACATTATATGGGGACATAAACATTAATAACGTAAATGAGGGTAGATATTACTTCCATTGATATTACTTCATTCATGCCATTCATGTTAATAAAAAGTCGTTCCATAAACAGTTTATTTTTTAACTATACAGTAATTTTTATGTCTCATTTCGCCTGTTCTCCTCGATGAAGTGGCGAATTATATAATTAATTATTATAAAACTCGATGACCATTTAAAATTTTTTGCTGTAATATCGTTTTATCAAATCACCTGCGATAGCAAATAATTATATCGTATCTTTTTTATTATATTTTATTGTGTATGTACTGTCCGTCCATTCGGAATAGTCGCCATAAAATTACACACCGGGATCACCATTTTGAATCTTTATTGAAATCTACATCCATTTATTTTATTTTCAGCGTTCTCTATTGGGCCATTTATTTTTCACTGTCTTGCGCTTACTCAATATAAGAACAAATAATAGCAATTTTTGCAGCCATTTTGGTTTAGGAAAAAAGATTTTCTGCGAAGAAAATCTTCAGAGACTAAGGCAAAAAAGACTCTATTTATTCTATATATTAAATTATTTCATGATATATGAAGTGAATTGGTTTTTGTTGGAGAGAAAATTTTGCAATTCTGCACCAATAATTCAGTTTCAAGCGCATTTTTCTACCTATCCAGGAGAAAATTTTTCCGAGCACCCATTAGTATTTAACAGCGATGAAAATAATGACTGTTATTAACCTGGAGGTGATGAACCTGCGACGCAGAGTGACTGTAAAAAATTAATATTTTATTGTTGGTGGTATTTGATTTTTATATGGACTTGTGGGTAGTAAAATAACATGGGGTAGTAAAGAAAATAACATGGGTAGTAAATAACAAATTAAGCTAAGTTTTAAAAGCATTACATGCTATTGAAAAAATAATAACTTTTGGAATGGTTAAAATATAAATAATAATTATAAAATGACCCTATTCTAAATAAATGTAGAAATAAATAAATTAATTGAATTTATTTGAGAGGATATAATCAACGCACACAAGTCAATTTTATTCCTTATTGAAATGCCACATTTTCACGAATAGATATATAAATAAAGAATTTATTGACTAAACATTTGAATATTTCAAGAAGCGAACTATTTAGAAGGCACTAACAGTTGCGAAGTTGTTCTTCTTTTTAAAGAGTTTAGAGCTTTTTATGAATAAATGCATGTAGGCGTCGCATTATAGCCCCCGGTTAGACCGATCTACATACACTAAATAACATCGCCTAAAGACGTACTCCAAATAATTGAGCAATTAAAGATGTTCACAAAGCACAATATTTACTTAATTCCAATATCGCTGTACTGTCAAAAGACCAGGAACAAAGAAGACAAATTTAACTAAATTTTAACACTAGCGACTTTTAACACAGATCAATAAACCAGTGCATAGAACATTTTCGTTCCTGGAATAGATTTTTTGTAGAAACTGAGGCACATAGCTTGTAAAATCACCAAAATTTGCCCGGTAGAAAAAGCTTAAGAATCAAGCCAGCAACCTTAGTTGAAAAAACTGCCCGCGCGTTCATTTAGTTGTCTCTTTTTGTAATTTTCCTGTATAATTGCGGCCAAGGCCCACACAGTAAACGAATCGTAAATCAATCAGGAATGGACAAAGAACTTTATCCGTGCCAACAGTTACAATTTCACGCGAGTCAAAACTATAGACAATTCGTGATATCTTCAGGGTGCTTTTTGCGACGTCCCTTGTTCTTAGCCACTTCCATCATTCAAACTAAACACGTCAGAGCATCGATAAAACAGTTATCGGGTAAATGGTGAATAATGATCACATAGATGGTCAACAGTCATCACATAGATGTTCAACAGTCATCACATAGATGGTCAACAGTCATCACATAGATGTTCAACAATCATCATATAGATGTTCAACAATCATCACATAGATGTTCAACAGTCATCACATAGATGTTCAACAGTCATCACATTCAGATTTATGATTAAAGCGAAAAGCACACAACACACGAATTTTGGAAATTTGATGGTGAACGTACAGCCCGACCCACGTTTTTTGAGGCGAGCCATAATTTATTTTCTAGTTTTTAGTCCACAAGAAAAACGTGATTTTTTAAAAAGTTTTTTTTTTAAGTATTTTATTATCAGTTTCTACATCAGGGAGACTGTGCGCGGTTCCCCCATTTAATAACCGAGCCGCGGCCAGAGTACAGACTCTTCGTGAGGGATCACTGTCCGTGGTAGGACCGAGGCTCTTTAATGTCTTACCAAAAGCGCTGAGAGGAGGGGAGTTTACCCTTGCAACATTCAAGAGACAACTGGACAAGTGGTTGAGAAAGATCCCAGACTGTCCAGTAATGGGGAACCACCCTCAGCAAGTGACAAGCAACAGCATCTTGCATCAGGTGGCCCAAAGGAGGGCAAATAGAAGGAACACATCCAATGTTACGTCCGGGACCCGAGGGCGGGGTGACCTGCCTAGCGACGACTCGGAGACGGAGGACGACGAAGGCGGAGCATCAGCTTGACCGTGGACTACGAAGTCCCAAACTCATCACAAGGTCACAAGGTCATATTATTAAGTGTGTGTCGTTTTGTTGGAAATTTCTAATAAGTATTTGATATTATTGGAACGATTTGATTTTGCTTACGATTTGAATGAGCATGATAATAACAAAAAATGCATAGATATACATGTAGATATTTCTATCCATGCCTTCACATGGTTAACGTTCTAAAATTTTTGTTCATAACGTGAACGCAAAATTTGAGAAGCACTTCGAAAATCACGCGGTGTCACACCGAGTGCATGAAATCGCAACTGTCATCGGCCACATGAAAACATTCTACAGGTTCATAGAATGTGAAGCTATCTTCTTGGCCGTGATGTGAAGACTGGTAAATGTGACATAAAATGTATCCTTCTACTCTATTTCCTTCAAATAACAAAATATTTCTCTCTTCATCATTTTTCATGCGAATTATTTTCACTCCGAAGGTGGAACATTTTTAATGAGTATATACGCATCAAATTTCCTCTAAAAGAAAGTTCAATTTGTTAATGTTGTTAGAAATTCTATAAGTAGTAAAACCAAAGCAGAAATCTGATGATGACCTGTATTTTTCCTTATGCAAGTATTGTCTTTAACGAAAAAAGTTCTGTAATACTTATTGTTCAAACATCATTAGTGGTTGTATCAATAATAAAGGGAACTAACATCGGTGAACTTTTGATGAATCGGTATTTTTCGTTATTCATGTATTTTATTGAATATTTTTTAGCATTCCTTCATAAAATATTTGCTGAATTATTAATTTGTTTTTCTCGACTGCATTGTTTTATGATTGCAATAAATAACTGCTCACTTCTATCATTAAATTTGCTGAAATTATTTTACGAGTATGTTTGTTTTCTGAGAGATTTAAATTCTTCTTTGCCGCCTAACTTAAGTTAAAAGCCAGTTCATTTTTCAACTACAACGTCTTGCGTTGCGTTTGAAAACATAGGATTCGTTCAGCGAAAGTGACAGCAGTTCTGAATGCAATTGAATTCATCCATGAATAAAACTTCACCATTAATTATTACAAAATCATTCGTATGTTTTCCAAAATGTTCATATGTCATATGTACTTCAATGCCCAGACGATGGAATCGCCTGACTAAATAAGAATGATAATAACAATGAACAAAATAGTGTAGCGCGGAAAATTTAAGAAAACAAACTGTCGTGTCTTGTTCATTTGTTTTTAGTATAAATTCACGCGAATAAGACAGTTTAACACAGAGTTTATCCAATATCACTAAAATCTTTCCGGGAAATTCTCATTTACACCAAAAATATTAAGCATAAATATGGATAAAAAAACTAGTAGGCAGAGTTTAAGTATTTTTTTGAGAGCGGCCCTAACCAATTAACCAATGGTAACAAATGTTAATTGAGCCAGAAAATATTCAAATTTCCCTAGTTGCACTTTTTATTTCATAAATTGAACTATTCAGTGTTGCACCTTATCACTATTAATTCAGCTCCCCCATAGAATGTCTTTATCCAATTCATTTGCACTGCGCCGCGGCAGATCAATCGTCCATTCAGTGAACCCAAAGTTCAGTGAATCAGTCGCCCGGATTCAGTGAAACCAAAGTTCAGTGAATCAGTCGCCCAAATTCAGTGAACCCAAAATTCAGTGAATCAGTCGCTCAGATTCAGTGAACCCAAAATTCCGTGAATCGGTCGCCCGGATTCAGTGAACCAAAAGTTCAGTGAATCAGTCGCCCAGATTCAGTGAACCAAAAGTTCAATGAATCAGTCGCCCGGATTCAGTGAACCAAAAAGTTCAGTGAATCAGTCGCCGAGATTCAGTGCACCAAAATCAACAGTTCAAATGTTTATGCTGAAGTAATTACACAGTTGTATAGATTCGTGTGTGTAATATAACCAGCAATTATAAAATTCGCCAGACCTCGTTCTGAAATATTACACAATTGTATAGATTTGTGTGTGTAATATAACCAACAATTGCAAATTGCAAAATTCGCCAGATCATCGGCATTTAATGACAATTTTATTACAGCACTATCTATATACAATAGCATATTCTGTTCAACTATATATCATCGATATTTCCATTCAACAGCACATCCAGTGTGACCCAATATCAACAAAATTTTCTTTTTCAACAGCACATTGACCACGAATCTAAGTCTACTGTACAGCAGCTCCATTCAACAGCAGTATCACTATATAACTCTAAATCAATTATAACCCGTATTCAACAGCATATTCACTGCAATTCTTATTCTACTCTGTCTCTATATTCAATCGAATAATCCTTACGCATCTAGGTCAATTCTACCCCTTTTCAACAGAATATACACTACGACTCTAAGTCAAGTTTATCTCTATTCAATGGCATATTCACCAAGAATCTATACCAATACTATTTTCAATAGCATATCCAGTGCTACTCGAAGTCAACACTATATCTTTATCCCACAGTATATCATCTAGTAAATCAACACCATATCTTTATCCAACAGTATATCAAGCAGTAAATCAACACTATATCTTTATCTAACAGTATATCAAGCAGTAAATCAACACTATATCTTCATCCAACTCTGATAGCCTCGCGCAGCACTCACTAGCTCTGGTCAGGTCGTTGGAGGCGTCCTGGATGCACGTGCCTGGGCCAGAGTAGCTGTTGTCGCCGGCGCAGCGCAGACCTGCGCCGCAACTGCCGTACGCCTGCCACGGACCGCCGCACTTCTCGCCAGGGCCCTGAAATGCAGAACATGCGTTAATGTTTAAAATAAAATGATAGGAATTGTAATATCAATAATACGCCAGGGCCCTGAGATGCAGAACATGCGTTAATGTTTAAAATAATACGCTAGGAATTGTAATATTAATAATACGCTAGGGCCCTGAAATATTGTAATACGCCGGGGCCCTGAGAAGCAAAACACGCTTTAATGTTTAAAATAAAATGCTATGAATTGTAATATGATGTTTTAATTTCAAGTGAAACATGATGTTTCAATTTCATGTGAAACATGGTGTTTCAATCATGCATTTACCTTCAAATAAAATGCTAGGAATTAAAACATGATGTTTCAATTTTAAGTGAAACATGGTGTTTTAATTTCAAGTGAAACATGGTGTTTCAATTTCAGGCGAAGCATGGTCAATTTCAAGTGAATCATGGTGAAACATAGTTAAACATGGTGAATTTCAAGTGAAACATGATGTTTCAATTTTTAGTGATAGATGGTGATTTAATTTCAAGTAAAACATGGTGTTTCAATTTCAAGTGAAACATGGTGTTTCAATTTCAAGTGAACATTGTGTTTCAATTTCAAGTGAAACATATTATTATTAATAATTATAATAACTGTCAAGTGCAGGTGATTATACCTCAGGCTGCTGAACTTAACAGTACAAGTGGGATTAACTCTGAAACAAAAGAAATTTGCGACAGTCAAGTTAGGTTAAGAAAATATAACTAAATATAACCAAGTAGAGACTATATAAAGAGCTCAGCAGCTAATTAGTTCCTATCTAATTACATAAAGAACTTCCCCACCCGCCCCCCTTTCATGAAATATCGTGAAATCATCAATCAACCTACAGAGATGGCAGTGGTACCGTTGGATAGGACAGAATGCCAGCTTTAAAATGAGTATAAAAACAGAAAAAGTGAAAATTCTCAATTTTAGGGTAGACGCTCCCCTTGAACGACAGACCCTCTGAGTCTCTGAACAGCAAAAAATGCTTTGATTTTATGACAAATAAATTATATTCAATCTATTTCTTTTTATTAATTGCACTTAGAGGTTTTTTGTTAAAAAATTAAACGACAGACCCTCTGAGACTCTGAACAGCGAAAAATGCTTTGATTTTATGACAAATACATTATATTCAATCCGATACTTTTTATTAATTGCACTTAGAGGTTTTTTGTTAAAAAATTAAACGACAGACCCTCTGAGTCTCTGAACAGCAAAAAATGCTTTGATTTTATGACAAATAAATTATATTCAATCCGATACTTTTCATTAGTTGTAACCTTAGATTTTTTTTTAAATTAAACGACAGTTTTGGTTCTTTTTATTAATTGTACTTAGAGGTTATCGTTAAAAATTAAACGACAGACCCTCTGAGACTCTGAACAGCAAAAAATGCTTTGATTTTATGACAATTAGATAACATTCGATCCGATTCTTTTTATTAATTGTACTCTGAGAGTTTTTGTTATAAAATCAGCCCTTGATACGTCAATGAAATGCCCTTGCCCTATTATATGTATGCTTTCATTTTACAACAAATAGATCCGATTCTTTCGGATCTATCTCAGGTATAATTCAATCCGATTCTTTTTATTAATTATACCTGAGATTATTTGTTTGTCTCCTTAATTTGCTATCGGTGGAATTTATTTTATGAATAATCTCACTGGAACAATGCATATCTAATTGATAATTATTGTAATTGAACATTTAATTAAAATATTGAAAAGTCAGGCATATTTGAATATAATCATGCATTTCGATACCAAACAAAATACTTATTTTTCATTCTATGATAATTTAATTATTTACTGTAGTTACCTGACGAGCATCACGACAATGCAGACCGCTGCCAAAACACACTTCATTTTAAGACTAGAAACTGCGACCTTGACTCAAGAGATTCAAACACTAAATGCAAGCAACCCGCAGCCGCGTTTCTTCTTAAATCTTGTTTCTTATCGTCGCGGATTGTGGCGTCCGTTAAAATGCATCACCGCCTCATCCTGCCGGTGCGGCGCGGGTTTTTTTGTCTTGCTATAGTTCGAATTTCAAGCAACGTTTCTTGATTTTAGCTCTCCGCGATTTTCAAAGTTTTATCAAACAACGGAAAATAGTGTTTTCCTGCAAACAAATAGGGTAACATGGGGCAGCGCGCTCACCCCTTTTTTTAAAACTAAAGTTTTGATGAAGTTTTCATTGATACGAGGTGGTTCTTTGTTCTGTTTAAAGTTAAAACTAACGAGGAATGTATGATGTGAATTAGAAGCCTACAGAGTTATTCAATTTTTAGTGAAACACTATTTTATAAAAAGTGTCGAAAAGGGCCCATTGCCCCACCCCAGGGGCAATGGGCCATTGGGCTTGGGGCAAGGCGCCCACTCCTGGTCCCTTTACCTCAATTGTTTTTTTTTTTTTGTTTTAAAGATGATAAAACAACATTTTACAGTCTAAAATAAGAGAAATATAACAAAAAAATATTACATTCATCGATTTATTAGCAACTTAAAAAATCATAACCTTAACTTGAAAAAATATGTTCTTGGCTTAAAAAATCTATCACTGACGTGGAAAAAATTTCCTTGACATAAGTTTTAAAGATGATAAAACAACATTTTACAGTCTAAAATAAGAGAAATATAACAAAAAAATATTACATTCATCGATTTATTAGCAACTTAAAAAATCATAAACTTAACTTGAAAAAATATCTTCTTGGCTTAAAAAATCTATCACTGACGTGGAAAAAATTTCCTTGACATAAGCATATTTTGACATAACAAAACATATGTCAACAAAACAAAACATTAACATATCCTTGACATAACAAATTCATCCTTGCCAAGAAAAAAAAATGCATCCTTAACTAGAAAAAATATATTTACTCGACCAAAAACAAACTTCGTTCCCGTTTCGTCCATAATCCAGATATTATGTGCAGGAAATACGCACATGCTCCTTATTTCAGCCAAGTTATCGTAGTTATCGTTACCGTAGTTATCGTATCTTCCTAAACGAAGAATTCCAGGTTGCTTCATCTTGCCGTCTTTGGGCCGACGCAACGTTTACGTGGCAATTTTAACACTTGGTAATTAGTCATTCTTAATTTCATCCAAAACATTCTAAAGTTCAGTTTGAGAATAGTTGGCTATATTGGTCTTCCTTTTATATTTGTTCATATTGTTGTAAGGGTGAAAGAAAGATAAGGGGTCATAAATACGCATAATTAAAAATTAGAACCTTTTGCCTTGAGGCGGCAAATAAGAAATATCATACAAAATGAAGTGTAATTTGTAATTCAAAAAGCTAGTCATAGTTTTGAGGAGCTCATCGAGAGAAATCTAATGATGTATAATATAAGACTTCACAGAGGGATAGTGAGCCCACCATGGGCGCTTTGCCCCGCGGCACGCATGGGCTAATAATAGTGAAAGCTAATAGTCTATACTTGAACTCAAAATTATCTCTATAAATAATACTTTCAAAATTTAATTCAAATTTCATAGCTGCCAAAAAACTTTTATCTGGGCTAAAACAGTTATTCACAAATAACTTAATAACGCAAACACTTAGCAAAAGTGTTTGCGTACACTTTTGCGTACACTTCATCCGTGCACTTCATCCCAGTGAAACTGTCCGTACACTTCATCCCAGTGAAACTGTCGACCGGCGGTAGAGAACACGGACCAATATCTGCCATACTTAACGAGAAACCCGCTATGGGCCCATGACCTGCAGTGGTCCCGTTGCCCCATGTTACCCTATTTTAAAAGAGTAGACTAGAAATATACTGTTTTCATTTCCTATCCTTCAAATTAAATAAAAATTATCTAGCCCCAAAATTTGTCTTCTAATAATGCAATAGCAAAATTTTCAGTACAGACATTTAATTGAATTTATCGAATCTCTCAAGGGCCTATGAAAGTTTTAAGTACAAAATCGCTTACCGTCGCTCTAAAGGCATTACGAGAAGGTTATATGTTCTAGAATATATCAGTTGAGTAAGGTTTTCTGTCTAACATCAATTTATTCCCTGTACCGTCATAATTGTCTCGAGTTTCGCTATATAATTTAGCGGGAAGATTAATGGCAACGTCAACACTTCTGGTGGCAATGAAACGTTCTTCTCTAAACTTATAACTTAAATTTGTATTAGTTTCAAGATCAAGGCAAGTTGTGGTAAAATTATTAAAATTATCTTTTTCGGCATCATTCTCATTTGAAAAGAATGTTGCGTTGTTATGAAACAAATGTTCTGCTTTCTCTACATCGGGTAGTGCAAGTGCCTTATCACCCTGCATCCTCAGAGTGCAATAATCGGAATTAATTTCTTTATTACACGCATAACCGTGAATATTATCTTCCATTGTATTGCAACGACTCCCATTCTCGTGATACTCCACATCTTGCAATAGAGGATATTTCCCATAAAAATTGTCTTCAGCTTCACCTTTGCTTCTTTTTCCTCCTAAAGCTTCCTCTCCCCTTAAACTATCCAAGCCACCATCAGTTGCATCGCTTCCTATAAAGAAGCAGTGTCACCTCTGCCATCATTGATCAACCTACTCGTACTACCATCTTGATTTATCAAACCATTACTTCGACTCTCATCGCATTCCCCAATTATTCGATTTTCACAATCACCAATCAAATCTTTTCGCAAATTTTCTTTTTCATGCACATAAAATTCTCGGTCTACTTCAATTGTTTTATTAGCGCCATCCAATTTTTTTCGCTGCGTCCGCCTGTTAGAAATGCCGTTGTCGTCGCACAAGTCTACGGAGATTCCACGGCCGTTGTCGGCAGACAATTTTTCAAGTACTGTGGTCTCCGGCAGGTCGGGAGATTGCCTAACCTGGAACAAATACAGTACGGCCAGAAACAATGATTAAAGCTGATAAATGCTAATAATTGGTATGCATACGTAGAGAATATCTATGAATGAGAAATAATATAATATATTAATGTTCAGGCAATGTTTTCCTTAAACATTTCATGTGAAAGATAAATAAAATAAATGTTAAAAATGGAGGTTTTGTTTGATTGTGCAATCAATAATTTGTATATGCGTTATAATTCGAAAAGAAAATGTTAGAAATCAAATTCTGTTGCAGTATTTTTTATTTAAACCGTAATTCCTGTTCTTTGCACTTAATAGTACAGGCTCACAAGTCATCGTCTGATTGCGGACGCTTTATTTAACAGAAAAATGAATGAAGCTTAGAAATTAGTCACCAAATCTTGCCAAGTGAAGCTTCGCTTAAAACTGTTTTCGGAACGCACTTTGCATGGAAAAAAACGTCTGATTCTAAAAGTTATCTGGAGGGAGAAAACTAAAAATTATGTCTTATTATTATTATTATGAAACGAATTATTATAAATTATTATTATTATTATTATTATAAATATCTTATTATGATATTATTATTATGTCTTATGAAAATTCTGTCGTTTATTTAACATAGCAATAAATCCGGAAAAAGTTGACACATGCATTTTCACATTGAATTCAAATATCAATATAATATATTTAAGCAATACTAAATCTGCAATTTTCATTTTCTCAAACAGAAGGTAAGAAAAATTTCATTATAACATGACAAGGAAACAGCATAACTTTAAAATTAGGTATAATAATATGTTGAGGTTGGGTTTAAATAGTAATATATTATTATTTAAATTAGGTACCCGGGTTAATATTTTACAATAAATTATTCTCACCTCAACATCTTCTTGATTGCTCTCTGATCTCCAGAAATTTCTGAACTGCAGACCAACGCAAGAGATGCTCAAGCTCTGTGGTGGAGAAAAGCCGAAATCGAAAAGTTATTTATTTCTAATAAATAATCTTATATTTGTTATTAGGGTCATTAATGTTATATTTGCAATAGGTTATTAGTGGTGAAATGCCTGTCCTTACATCACACTGATATGCCTATGAAAATAAATAAAGTTCTGCGGAAATTAAACAGACATTTTTCGGGTATGTTTAGTACTTTTTAATGACTAAAATGAAGGAATATCCTCTACAAAAGTATTTATCTGCCAACATTTATAAAGAATTATTAATGATTTTAAATAATTCCCTAGGAAGAGCCTCCCTGAACCATCTTTATGGGGTCAGACACGCAGCACCGCTCGGTCAAAATTAATCAGGATAAATGGTCTAGAAAATTATTGTATATAACCGATAATAATATTTTATATCTTTTTATCACTTTGTTACCAAAAATTAACAATTTAAAAGGCTTACACACATATTTATTCGTTAGTATATCACCGACCATGATATTTTACATTTTAATTTTTTCTATGACTTTATTACCTTAAATCAAATATTTTAAATGCTAATAAACATATTGGTTCGTCCATTTGGAACATCAACAAATACCAAACTCTGTGACTCAATTTCATCTGAATTTTTATAATATATATTTTTTAAGTATTCAAAGCTTGAGTATTACACTAAAGCTATTTTCATGTTCATTTTACACCATTATGTCACCATGAAAGCTTGTGAGCGCTTCAAACCGTCGCGAAATACGACTCTTTCCAACAATTTACGGAGTCCTATGGCGAAATTTGTGCATAAACTTCAAGTTTGATTTACAGTTCATTTTCTAATTATTTTAAAGGCTTTTATTATTATTGGTGATAATTTATTGATATTCAATGCCCCATTTTAGAAACTTCAAATTTACATTCGTAACATTGTTGTGGTAGTCTTAATTTTAAAAACAAGTCATTAGAATTGAAATGGAAGCAAGGGATCAAAGCTAGATTTATAGAGCAATGCTACCAGCATTATTATATAGTTGATATTATCTGGTTGTTCGTTCTTTAATAAATCTGTCAATATTCACAGCTTCCTTCTTCATTGATAAGGTAAATGATTACAATTTAAAGGCGAAGTATAGTTTGATCACGCCGCTCATCTTAGTATTGGATTAAGATTTAGTCATCAACCAAAGACTTTGGGTAAGAAATGTCTCTAGTTAGAAAATTGCATGCGTCAGTAGATTAAAAATACTCTAGCATGCGTGGAAAAACTGGCTTCGTTAGAAATAATTGTGACACGCAGCATATAAATGGAAGCTCCCGAGGGGTCTTTGACGCCTGTTCGCCATTCTCTTGATTACTTAAACATTATTTACTAACTTTAAAGACTCATAAATAATTCCTGTTGATAATAACAAGCTAATAATAATTCGTTAACTTGAAGTTCTGTGCAATTATGCAATATTTAGTCCGTTGCCTGTTGCAGGAATATTATGTTGTTTCGTTGGAAATTAAAATAGATTTTATACTAACGATTGTTTCATAATTTAGTTCCAAAATTTTAATTGCAAATGAAATTAACTTTTTTGTCACGTGATTCTAATTCACGGTAATTCACGTGTTGTCACGTGATATAATTTATTTTGATATGATTTAAGGCTAATAAAATCACATACTTTAACCTTCACTAACAATTTTTCAGATTACAGCTTTCGTGCAAACGAACAAGTTGTAATAAATTTTAGTTCTAAAAATCCCAATTTTCAGAATTGGAAAAACAATTTATCTGTTGAAATGTGTGCAGAATTATGAGTTTAAAATGAGAGACAGTTTCTATGCTTCATAAATGACATTACCTTAAATCTGCCTTTCATGAACTAGGCAACAAACTGCGCTGGCCAAAACCGAAATTACAAATTTCGAACACAGATGCTCTGCATCTCATTAAGTCACGAGCAGAAGCTGCTCGACTCATTTCCTGAGTTCGCTTGACATTCGACCGCGGATCTGAAATATTTTCCCGCTAATATGCAGCTAAATTGAGGGCACACGAATTTATTTGATCTATATTAAAGGAAACCATCGTATGTCAATTTTGGTCAACCACTAGCCTACAAAATTGAGCCTCCAACATATTGGTTTGAAGAATTTTTCAAATTTCGAGCATCATTAGATCTATTATTTTATCTTAGAGGCTCAGAAATCTCATTACGGTATTTTATTACAGAATCTGTTGGAATTAAAATCGTTACAGCAAAAAAATTAGTCTTCCTATAAATAATTCAGGAATTGGATAACTGTAATAATGAGAAATTAACTTTACTTCTAATCGAAAATTCAGACATCTTTCTCGATGCGGTTTACGAAGCAATATTTTGATTAAAATGACGCATATAATTACCAATGAAAAATTTTCGTTTTTTTGATTTGTAGTTTCGCTCTTTAAACTTCAACTTCCTATATATTATATGTGTCTATTGTCAGCAAACTAATTTTATGATATCAATAATATAATTGCAAGGAGTGTGCCTCCTAATTTTATTTACTGGTTTAGAGAATTTGGCGTCATAAAAGCGGACAAAACCTATAGTAATCTTCCGAGAATTAAACATTACTGATATCCTTGCTTCTTCCCAATATTTTATGTTTTTATTGCCACTGGAAATTCGTTTGAATTGCAGTACAATTTCCCCTTTCTTAACCCAACTGTCACATTGAACAGTGCGGCTTGCACCTATATTGGGATTGCGTGACCTTCATTGAGCTACGAAGGCACTTCCGTGTGGTGATAACAATAAATTTTATGGAAGATATTCGGGATCGCGTCTCGTAAAGAAGACTGGCTGCTGCTGGTCTTGGCTTGATCAGCTGAAGGAGCGAGAACAAAAGAAAGAGGCTCTGTAATACTATTAGGTGGATGGGAAAAGCCGAAATACGTGTAGAAACAAGCAATGTTCATGTTATTCATCATAACCGGGACATGTTGAATAAAAGTGTCTGTTGAACGAATGCTAGTAATACGATAAAATACCTGTGCAACAATCCAAGTATCGAAAGTATCAATTACATTCCACTAGTGATATTATTCATCACTTTAAAAGATTAGTGAGACTCAAGTCATAAACAAAAGCATTTATCAAGCTTAACCATAGCTGACACATGCATAATGTTATAATATTATAATATAATTCCAGACTTATAATATCACATGCATACTTTAACCATCACCAACAATTTTTGTTAAAGTTCGTTTGTTTAACCTTCATTAACAATTTGCAGAAGAACAAGCTCTAATTAATTTTAATTCTAACATTTAAATTTTCTGGATTGGAAAAACAATTTAGATTTTCGGATCAAATTATTCATTTTGTTCATGCAACAACAATTATTCAACTGACTTACGTTTAAGGCAAGACCAAGAAGATTCAATAGTTGAACAACGAGCACATCACGAGTCAACTGGCGCAGATTCTGCAGAAAAAATAATTGTATTATTTAACCTAAGTCTTCCTGCAAACTTGGAACAAAATATCAATCCTAGACGATTAGTTTCAAATTCTGTATTCTATACAGATCTAAACATCAAGAAGGCTGAATCGAACAAATCTGCATCATATTAAAATCGCGTATGAACAAATCGCGAGTTCGGCTGAATGGGTGACGTTTAAAAGATATTTGGGCACAAGTCAATGCCGGCGACCATGCCTTCAATTTTAAATCTTGCCTCCATTTGCAAAATGACAAGCATAATTGAATTGCGACCGTAACTTAAAAATGTCGTCCATTAACGAGAACATCGAACAAAATACGGCTTTATTCTTCTACGTTTCCCACATTTAATACATAGAGACAATAGCAAATGACTCCTACCGCTGAGCTCAATTCAATTTTTCTGAACCAATAACTGTCTAAGTCTCTGTTTCATTTTTATCTAACTATAAATTTCTTATGAAGTTCTCCATTAGTGGGGGAAGTTTAATATAATTAAAATTTATTGTGTTTTTTTTTTAATTTAGCTTCTGCGAGGCGAATGTCCTTTCAAACTTCAGTTTTACTGTTTTTTTCGTAACTCATCGGAAACTTTCGCTTCGGAAAATATCGGAGTTTTTTGCCAGAAGACACGNTGATTTTATGACAAATAAATTATATTCAATCCGATACTTTTCATTAGTTGTAACCTTAGATTTTTTTTTAAATTAAACGACAGTTTTGGTTCTTTTTATTAATTGTACTTAGAGGTTATCGTTAAAAATTAAACGACAGACCCTCTGAGACTCTGAACAGCAAAAAATGCTTTGATTTTATGACAATTAGATAACATTCGATCCGATTCTTTTTATTAATTGTACTCTGAGAGTTTTTGTTATAAAATCAGCCCTTGATACGTCAATGGAATGCCTATGCCCTATTATATGTATGCTTTCATTTTACAACAAATAGATTATATTCAATCAGATTCTTTTTATTAATTATACCTGAGATTATTTGTTAAAAATTAGTCCTTGAAACTTTACAATGGAATGCCTATCCCGTATCATACGGATTTGTAAGCGTGCAGGCAAAAAAATTACTTCAAATTTGTCGTGTCGTCATCACGAGTTCCTTAATTGTAATGACTCGCTGAGGCTCATGTTACATTTAGTTAATTTCGTATCGGTGGAATTTATTTTATGAATAATCTTACTGGAACAATGCATATCTAATTGATAATTATAGTAATTGAACATATAATTAAAATATTGAAAAATCAGGCATATTTGAATATAATCATGTATTTCGATACTAAACAAAATACTTACTTTTCATTCTATGATAATTTAATTATTTACTGTAGTTACCTGACGAGCATCACGACAATGCAGACCGCTGCCAAAACAGACTTCATTTTAAGACCAGAAATTGTGGCCTTGACTCAAGAGATTCAAACGCTAAATGCAAGCAACCCGCAGCCGCGTCTCTTCTTAAATCTTGTTTCTTATCGTCGCGGGTTGTGACGTCCGTTAAAATGCATCACCGCCTTTATCCTGCCGGTGCTGTGCGGGCTTTTTTGTCTTGCTTTAGTTTGAACTTCAAGCAACGTTTCTTGCTTTTAGCTCTCCGCGATTTTCAAAGTTTTTTCAAACAACGGAAAATAGTGTTTTCCTGCAAACAAATAGGGTAACATGGGGCAACGCGCTCACCCCTTTTTTTTAAACTAAAGTTTTGATGAAGTTTTCATTGATACAAGGTGGTTCTTTGTTCTGTTTAAAGTTAAAACTAACGAGGAATATATGATGTGAATTAGAAGCCTATAGAGTTATTCAATTTTTAGTGAAACACTATTTTATAAAAAGTGTCAAAAAGGGCCCATTGCCCCACCCCAGTGGCAATGGGCCATTGGGCTTGGGGCAACGCGCCCACTCCTGGTCCCTTTACCTCAATTGCTTTTTTTTTGGTTTAAAGATGATAAAACAACATTTTACAGTCTAAAATAAGAGAAATATAACAAAAAAATATTACATTCATCGATTTATTAGCAACTTAAAAAATCATAAACTTAACTTGAAAAAATATCTTCTTGGCTTAAAAAATCTATCACTGACGTGGAAAAAATTTCCTTGACATAAGCATATTTTGACATAACAAAACATATGTCAACAAAACAAAACATTAACATATCCTTGACATAACAAATTCATCCTTGCCAAGAAAAAAAAATGCATCCTTAACTAGAAAAAATATATTTACTCGACCAAAAACAAACTTCGTTCCCGTTTCGTCCATAATCCAGATATTATGTGCAGGAAATACGCACATGCTCCTTATTTCAGCCAAGTTATCGTAGTTATCGTTACCGTAGTTATCGTATCTTCCTAAACGAAGAATTCCAGGTTGCTTCATCTTGCCGTCTTTGGGCCGACGCAACGTTTACGTGGCAATTTTAACACTTGGTAATTAGTCATTCTTAATTTCATCCAAAACATTCTAAAGTTCAGTTTGAGAATAGTTGGCTATATTGGTCTTCCTTTTATATTTGTTCATATTGTTGTAAGGGTGAAAGAAAGATAAGGGGTCATAAATACGCATAATTAAAAATTAGAACCTTTTGCCTTGAGGCGGCAAATAAGAAATATCATACAAAATGAAGTGTAATTTGTAATTCAAAAAGCTAGTCATAGTTTTGAGGAGCTCATCGAGAGAAATCTAATGATGTATAATATAAGACTTCACAGAGGGCTAGTGAGCCCACCATGGGCGCTTTGCCCCGCGGCACGCATGGGCTAATAATAGTGAAAGCTAATAGTCTATACTTGAACTCAAAATTATCTCTATAAATAATACTTTCAAAATTTAATTCAAATTTCATAGCTGCCAAAAAACTTTTATCTGGGCTAAAACAGTTATTCACAAATAACTTAATAACGCAAACACTTAGCAAAAGTGTTTGCGTACACTTTTGCGTACACTTCATCCGTGCACTTCATCCCAGTGAAACTGTCCGTACACTTCATCCCAGTGAAACTGTCGACCGGCGGTAGAGAACACGGACCAATATCTGCCATACTTAATCGTTCTATTTCCTTCAAATAACCAAATATTTCTCTCTTCATAATTTTTCATGCAAATTAATTTCACTCCGAAGTATGAACATTTCAATGAGTATAATAAGCATCAAATTTCCTGGAGAAGAAAGTTCAATTGGTAAAGGGTAAATCTTGTTAGAAAATTCTACAAGTAGTAAAACCAAATCTGAGATCTGATGATGATAGGTATTGTTTTCCATATGCAAGTATTGTCTTTAACGAAGATAGTTCTGTAATACGCATTGTATAAATATCAATAATTTATTTCTCAATGGTCAGTGAATTTCATCATTTTTTGGAATTTTTTCATCATCCTTCGTAAAATATTTGCTGAATTATTAATTGTTTTTCTCGACTGGACTGTTTTATGATTGCAATAACTGCTCCGTTAATTAATTTAATTTGCACAAAAAAGTTACGAGTTACCAAAAGTTTTTTTTCTTTCTGGAGCATTTTAATTCTTTGCCTCCTAAGTTAAAAGTCAGTTCGTTTTTCAACTACAAACCGTCTTTCGTTACGTTAATAGGATTCGTTCAGCAAAAGAGACAGAAAATCAGAATGCAATAGAATTCATCCATGAATAAAACGTCACCTATATTTATTACTAAATCATTCGCATGTTTTCCTAATTATTCATATGCCATATGTACTTCAGTGCCCTGATGATGGAATTGCTTGAATACTCAATGTTGATTATCACAATAAAAAAAGTATTGTAGCTCGTGAAAGTTAAGAAAACAAACTGCCGTTTCTGGGTCATTTGTTTTTAGTATAAATTCACGTGAATAAGACAGTTTAACACAAAGTTCAACCAATTTATAAAGACTAATATCTTACAGGGAAATTTTCATTTTTACTAACAAAATTACTACGCTTAACCCTCTACCGCCTGACACGAGTAACCGGAGCAATATTGTCACGCGCCTACTTCACAAAAAGGATACGTTCTAGTGAGCGCAAAATGACTTGCACTGATGGTTGCCGCCACGTACTACAACTTTAAAATGTTCTCTGTTATGTACAAACGTCCTCAGGTAGCTACATTCAATAGTTTACGTATAATTTAAGTTGAAAGTCATGTTCCCGGAGAGTGACATACGGCGGTAAAAGGTTAAACATGGATAAAAAAAACTAGTTGGCAGTTTCAGTATTTTTTTCCGTGCGGTCATAACCAATGGTAGCAAATATTGATTGAGCCACAGTGCATCAAAATTTCACTAACTGAGTAGTTGCACTTTATATTTAGCGAATTGAACTATTCAGTGTTGCACCTGATCATTAATAATTCAGCTCTTTATCTAATTCCTTAGCACGGCGCCGTGGCAGATCAATCGTCCATTCAGTGAACCGAAAGCCGCCCAGATTCAGTGAACCCAAAGTTCAGTGAATCAGTCGCCCGGATTCAGTGAACCCAGAGTTCAGTGAATCAGTCGCCCAGATTCAGTGAATCAAAAGTTCAGAGAATCAGTCGCCCAGATCCAGTGAACCCAAAGTTCATTGAACCAGTCGCCCAGGTTCAGTGCACCAAAATCAACAGTTCAGATGTTGATGCCGCGAGCACGCAGTTGCTGCTTGATGTGCTCAGGAATGCCCCCAGACGCCTGATGAGTGTGCACTTTTGCCTGCACCTTCGAGAGGCCAGCCCTACGGGTGTTGGCGAGACCTCGCTCTGAAATATTTACGCAATTGTATAGATTTATGTGTGTAATATAACCAGCAATTGCAAATTACAGAATTAGCCAGATAATTGGCAATTAATGACAATTTTAGTACAGCACTATCTATGTACGATAGCGTATTCTGTTCAACTATATATACAGTATATCATCGATATTTCTATTCAACAGCACATCCAGTACGACCCACTATAAACAAAATTTTCTTATTAGACAGCATATTGACCACGACTCTAAATCAACACTGGCTCCGTTCAACAACAGTATCACTATACGTCTCTAAGTCAATTCAACCTCCTATTCAACAGCATATTCACTTCAACTCTAAGTCTACTCTGTCTCTATATTCAATAGAATATTCCTTACGCATCTAGGTCA